>NW_006408733.1:3263083-3268936 GCF_000296735.1 Chrysochloris asiatica
CATTCCCCTCTCCCTACTTGTATATTGCCCCCTCCCTAGCACCCAAACTATCCTGTGTCTAATCCTTGCCCTGTGCTCCACCTTCCCTTCCCTCCTCTCTGATTATTTAACTTTTAAAGCCTAATTTTCTTTCCCAGCTCTTTGGGAACAATTTTCTATCCTTTTGTACCCTCTCTGACCTTTTAAGCCTTAGAAGAAAATCTTGTGCAATAGCAAGTTCTTCAACAAGATTTTTTTTTTTTTTTTTTTTTTTTTTGTATCTAGACCTGCAATGCGAGTCATTGAAGACCCAAGAAAAAACAAAAGGCCAAGACATGGTTGAGATCATGCAACACAGCTTGAAAACAATATGAATGGAAAACAAGAATAATGTAAGAAGCATCTAAATTTAAATTGGGTAAATTTAATTAGGTAAAGTTAATTGAGTAAAAGGTTTTGAGGTTGAGGAAGATATCACTGCTATAGGGAACAGCATATGTAAAGTCCTGAGGCAGGAAAGAATGAAGGGTATTTGAAGAAATGTAGCAGACTAGATTTGAACCCTTATCTATCTGATTCCCAAAAGGGTGAATGACGCAGAAAGAGTAAAAAGAACATAACTCCATAGGAAGTTGGAGAGTAAGGCAGAGGCCAGAACAAGTAGGAGCTTGAAGATCATTCTAACAACTTCGATTTTTATCCTATAAACATTGGTGGTCTAAACAGGAGTTATATGATCTATCTTAGGTTTTGAAAAGATTGGTCTGGCTGCTGTGTGGCAAGTGGATTCAAAGATAGTGACTAGTTGGGAGCAAGATGATGGTTTTGGTATAGGAGATAGAAATGCAGAGATGTGAAAAAGCTTTAGGTTAAATGGTCAGGAACTTAGTGATAGATCGGGCCTTCGATGTGAGGAAGGAGATATCAAGGGTAACTCCCAAGTTGAATAACTGAATGAATGATTGTGGTAACCATACTCAGGTATTCAGGCACTTAGAACCCCCTTTAAGAGAGACTACTACACAGAACATAGTTAGCAGACAGTCTTCAGCCACTGCACCTTCAAATCACCTGCAGTGTTCACACTTGAGGACTGCTTCTTACCAATGAATGAATACAGGGAGGGTACCAGAGCCGGGTCATTTCTGCCTTAACAATATGTACTCTAGCGGTTTCTGTCAGCCTAACATTTTCTCAGAACTACTCTTCCTACCCAAATCTCCTTCCTTCTCTCTTGCTTTTCACTGATGTCAGACTTGCATCATGGTCTAAGTCTTTCTCTGCTACTCCTGCTCTCTCTCTGTTTATCTTTTACAGAAACATCCTCCCCAAACTTGTGTGTGTTATACTACATAATGGCATCCACTCTAGGAAGACCCAAACAAACAATAATGTTGTCATTGAGATGGAGAACCTTGGAGGAGGAACAGGTTTTGGAGGTGAAGATCAGAAGTTGAATTCTGTCCAAGTTGGATAAGGTGTCAGGTGGCCTGGGGACCTCCATGCCCATTTTCCCATTCACAAGATATACTTGTGCTTTGGTACTAAGCTATTAACCATGTCCCCTGTGTGAGCAAGGGCCTTATCTTGTTTTAAAATGCTTATTTTCCCTAGAAAAATACATCCTACCTTTCACTTTCTGAAGGAAGACACAGCAGTTTAAAAATAGAAAGTGAGTGAGCAATTGTTCCTAAACAATCAAAAACCCTGTTGCTGTTGAGTCAAGTCTGACTCATAGCAGCCCTATAGGGCAACACAGAACTGCTACATAGGATTTCCAAGGCATTAAAAAAAAAAAGAACAGTGACTGATGGGTTCAAACCACCAACCTTTTAGTTAGCAACTGAATGTTTAACTACTGCACCACCAGGACAGTCAAAAGTTCTATAATTTTGTTTTGGAAAGAACTTGCATATTTGGCAGCACAAAGGGAAATCTCTGCTTTTCTGTGGTAAAAAGAAGCTAGCACTCTAAAAGGTACTCTTGCTCTGACTTTTGCCTCTCTGAGCAAGGGAAGGTGCCTTAGAGATCTGGGTGGCATGGGATGACTCTGTCATTCAAGGTTCAGTCATCATAGTCTGGGTATATCACTTAGTTACCTAGTACTGCTATAATAGAAGCCCCACAAGGGAATGAGTTTAACAAATAGAAATTTATTCTCTCACAGTTTAGGAGCTAGAAATCTGAATTCAGAGTGCCAGTTCTAGTGGAAGGCTTTCTCTCTGTCAGCTCTGAGGAAAGGTCCTTGTCTCTTTCTCATATATTTGGGCCTAGCATTTCTTGGAGATCTCCAGGTGTATTTGGATCAATCTTCACCTGAGTCGAGGAGGGACACTGGATCCAAAGAAAGTGCTAAGCTCCTGGTTCTTCTTTCTTGGTGGTAATAGGTCCCTTTCTATCCACTCACTTCAGTCTCCTGTTATCTTTTGTAAGATAAAAGGTGATGCAAGGGTGGCGGATAGGGTAGAGGTGCAGTGAAGATCTCTGTCAGCAATAACACAGAATACCAGGCGAAGCGGGGCCAGGGGAGAGCTCCAAAACTCTGAACCACATATGTAGGAATATTTTTAAAGTTTGAAGGTTTATAGCTAGTGGAACTTCTAGCAGAAGCAAGAAATCTCATACTTTTGAAACTGCTGGGCTCAGCAGACCAACAACCTGGGTGAGACCAAATGGCAAGACCAAGTGGGGGAGTCTGCTTTTATAACCATAAAAAAGCAGACCCACCACAGACTAATTAGCCTGCACAAACCTTGGAGACAAAGGTGGACAATATTTTTTGTTTGTTCTGATTTTTTTTTGGTATTTGTTCATAGGTCTCTCACTGTGCACCTCCATTCTGGTGACTAGAGGGGGCTCCTGAGCAAGTGGACACCCTCCACCCCCACGACTAGAGGGTTCATCTACCACACATGCACACAGATCCTCTCAGCATTTAAAGGGACAGTCAGCACAAAATGTCCACAGCTGGTCCTGAACTGTTTATTAATAGGGAAAATGCCAGAACAGGGGTTGTGGAGTAGGGGAGAGTTTAAAAACAAAACAGGACAAAAATTAAATCCTGAGGTACAGCATAACAACCAGCAGTGGCATCTTGAAATTCATCAGGTAGCCTTGAAGGAAAGAAGCTGAAAGAGGATATTAAAGTCATACTCATATTAGGATACAGAATTTTTCTTCTTCTTCTCTCTCTCTTCTCTCTTTTCTGGAATTATAGACTACAGTATCCAATCTGGTTTTTCCTGTTGCTGTTTTGTTTTCTTTTTTTCTGGTTCCCCTGTTTAATTTTAGGGGGCTCTTTGTCTCCCTATATTACCCACAAAGAGATAAGAATTGCTGCCATATAGTCAAGCTACAATCACACCCTATAAAACCCCATAATCCAGGCAAGAACCAATACCAACTGCCATATACCAGGGAGGCAAACGACACCTGTGAAAGTTACTCTGAGTTAAGCAATTAGAAGAGTGAAAAGGGAAGCCCACCTCCTGACCACATCTACCTGGAGGCAATCAGAAAGCATAAAAAATACCAAAACACGCTCAATTTATTAAGGCCACAGCTAACCACTGAACATGTCCAAGAAGCAAAAGCAGATGACCATATCAGCACATGTCCAGAAACAAGATAAAATGTCTGAGACAAATGATCTAGAGGAGCAATCAAATAAAATAGAAACAGCATTTGAAATAATTCAAAACCTACAGAAAGAGGTCCAAACAATTAATAATAGAATATCAGAAATAGACAATACACTTAATGGCAAAGGACTAGAATTGAAGAGATGGAAGTCAGAACTAATGAACTGGAAGATAAATCTCTCAATACTACTAAGATAGAAGAGAAGGCAGGAAAAAGGATTAAAAATATCTGAAGAGGGTCTAAGACTCATGTTGGACAACATGAAGAGGAATAACTTAAGAATTATCAGCATTCAGGAAGAGGAAGAATCACACGAGTCCACAAAGGGGATAGTTGAAGAGCTTCTGGAAGAAAATTTCTCTAACACCCTGAAAAGCCAAAAGATAAGTATTCAAGAAGCTCAAGGAACCCTAGGAAGGATAGACTCCAAAAGAAAATCACCAAGACATATCATAATCAAGCTCTCTAAAATCAAAGACAAGGAGACAATCCTGAAAGCAGCTAGGGAAAAGAGAAGTGTTACATACAAAGGTAAACAAGTCAGATTAAGCTCAGATCTCTCAGAAGAAACCATGCAGGCAAGAAGGCAATGGGGAGACATATATAAAACCCTGAAGGAAAAAAAAACCCCAAAAAACTGCCAACCAAGAATCTTTTATCCAGCAAAGCTATCAATCAAATACAACAGTGTAATAAAAACATTCCAGGATAAACAGAAGCTAAGGGATTTTCCCAAAGCCAACCCTGCACTACAAAACATCCTAAAGGGAGTTCTGTGGACTGAGAACCAACAAGAGCCAGAGATTGACATATGTGGCAGCACCTCCTGGAACTCAATTGACAAATGGAAGAGCTGAGAAGAGAACAAAACTGTAAGAACAAATTCAGAGAATCTGAGAGGTCGGTCTAAGATCAAAACAATTACAATGTGAAAGACGGTAAAAATATAGGAACAGAGATTCAGATGGTGAGAAGGTCAGGTAGATTACAGGATAAAATTTTTGTTGTTGTTAAGTGTCATTGAGTTGATTCTGACCCACAGTGACCCTGTGTAGGGTTTCCAAGGAGCAGCTGGTTAGCTTGAACCAGTCATCTTGCAGTTCAAACGACTTTGCAGTCTGACACATTAACCCACAGCACCATACCAGTACTCCACAGGATAAAATAGAATGCACTAAATGGAGGCAAAAGTAATGGAATATAAGGTAACCTCAAAGAAAATAAACACTTCACAGCATACAAAAAAAAAAAAAAATCCAAGAAGAATATGGAAACATTAAAACTATGAGGAAACTGACAAGAAAGAACACAAAATGCATGAACTCAGCTCAGGAAGACACACAGAACAAAGAAAGCAACAGCACCACAAAAAAACAAATATAATGGTAGCAATTAATCCATACCTATCGATAATTACATTGAATGTAAATGGATTAAATGCACCAGAGAAGAGACTAAGGATGGCAGAATGGATAAGAAAACAAGATCCTTCAATATGCCGTCTTCAAAAGACACATTTTACATGGAGAGACAACAAAAGATTAAAAGACAAAGGATGGAAAAATGAATAGGACTGGCAGTACTAATTTCTGATAAAATAAATTAGCAAAAACCAGCATAATAGATAAAGATAGACATTATCTCATGATTAAAAGGACAACTGAACAAGATGATGTAACCATAATAAATATCTATGCTCCCAGTGAAAGAGCTCCAATATATATAAATCAAACTCTAATAGATTTGAAGAAAGAAAGACAAATCTACAATAATTGTTGTTGTTGTTAGGTGCCATCGAGTCGACGATATCAACTCATAGAGACCTTATGCACAGCAGAACGACACACAGCCTGATCTGAGCCAACCTCACTACTGTTCCACGCTTGAGTCCATCAATGCTGCCACTTGTCCAATCCATCTCATTGGGAGTCTTCCTCTTTTTCTCTGACTCTCCACCCTACCAAACACGAGATCCTTCTCCAGTGACTGGTCCCTCCTGAAAATATGTCCAAAGTATGAGAGATGAAGTCTGGCCATTTTGGCCTTCAAGGAGCACTCTGGCTGCACTTCTTCCAAAACTGAACTACTGATTCTTTTGGCAGCCCATGGCACTTTCAATATTCTCCTCTAACACCATAACTCAAAAGCATCAATTCTTCTACAGTCTTCCTTATTCACTGTCTAGCTTTCACATGCATATGAGGTTATTGAAAATACCATGGCTTGGGTCAG
>NW_006408733.1:3269036-3270676 GCF_000296735.1 Chrysochloris asiatica
GACATCTCTGCTCTTCAACACTTTAAAAAAGTTCCTGTGCAGCAGATTTGCCCAATGCAATATGTCGTCTGATCTCTTGACTGCTGCTTCCGCAAGTGTTGATAGTTGATCCAAGAAGAATGAAGTCCTTGACAACTTCAATCTTTTCTCCACTGATAAGAATATTCTTCAATGGTCCAGTGGTGAGGAAATTACAGCCACCAAAAGAAAAGAAATAATAAAGATTAGAGCAGAAATAAATGAGATAGAAAACAGAAAAATTATAGAAACAATCTACAAGACAAGTAGCTGATTCTTTGAAAGGATTAACAAAATTGGCAAATCATTAGCAAACCTAACAAAAGAAAAGGGAGACGACACCAATAACATGCACTAGAAACCACATGGGTGATGTCACATGGAACCAAAGGAAACCAAAAGGATAATAACAGAATACCATGAAAAGTTGTACTCCAACAAATTTGAAAACTTAGAAGAGATGGATACATTTTTAGAAAAACATAACGTACCTTAACATACACACAGTGAAGTAGAAAACCTGAACAGACCCATAACAAAAGAAGACATTGATCAGGTCATCAAAAAACTCCCAACCAATAAAAGTACAGGCCCAGATGGTTTCACTGGTGAGTTCTAACAAACATTCAGGGAAGAGCTGTCACCAATTCTACTCAAATAATTCCAGAATATAGAGAAGGATGGAAAACTTCCTAATACATTTTATGAAGCAAGCATAACCCTCATAACAAAACCAGGGAAGTACATCACTAAGAAAGAATATTATAGACCAATATCCTTCATGAACATAGATGCAAAAATTCTCAACAAACAGAATCCAACAACACAGCAAAAAGATAATACATCATGATCAAGTGGGATTCATATCAAGGATGCAAGGATGGTTCAACATTAGGAAAATGATCAACGTTAGCCACAATATAAAGAAGAAAAAAGAAAAGAACCACATGATCATATCAATTGATGCAGAAAAGGCATTTGACAAAATCCAATATCCATTCCTCATAAAAACACTCAACAAAGTAGGAATTGAAGGGAAATTCCTAAACATAATTGTTGTTGTCAGGTGCACATATACAAAACCAACAGCCTACATAACTCTCAATGGAGAGAAACTGAAAGCCTTCCCTCTGCGAACAGGAACGAGACAAGGATGCCCTTTGTCACCACTCGTATTCAATATTGTGCTGGAGGTCTTAGTAAGAGCTATATGTCAAGACAGGGAAATTAAAGGCATCCAAATTGACAAAGAGGAAGTAAAACTCTCTATTTGCAGATGATATGATCCTATACATAGAAAACCCGAAAGACTCAGTAAAAAAGCTATTAGACTTTATTGGAAGATTCAGCAAAGTGGCAGGGTATAAGATCAACATACAAAAATCAGTTGGATTCCTCTACACCAATAATGACAGCACTGAAAAGGACAGTAGGAAAGCAGTACTGTTTACAATAGCTTCCCAAAGGATGAAATGTCTAGGAATAAATGTAGCCAGAGAAATAAAGGACCTATACAAAGAAAATTACAAAACACTATTACAAGAAACCAAAAGAGACCTACAAAAATGGAAGAATGTACCATGCTGCCAAGAAATTTGGAAGACAACTGTCTGGCCGACTGA
>NW_006408733.1:3271941-3274179 GCF_000296735.1 Chrysochloris asiatica
GGTTCCGACTCGATGGCACCTGACAACAACACCATGTTCCTGGATAGGAAGACTTAATATTGTGAAAATGTCAATACTGCCCAAAGCAATTTACACATATAATGCAATCCCAATTCAGATTTCAACAACATTCTTCAAAGAGATGGAAAAAACTATTACAAATTTTGTATGGAAAGGAAAGAGACCCAGGATAAGCAAAGCACTGCTTAAGAAGAAGAATAAGATTGGAAATCCCTCACTCCCTGTTTTCAAAATTTATTATACAGCTACAGTGGTCAAAACAGCTTGGTATTGGTACAATGAAAGATACATAGATCAATGGAACAGAGTTGAGAATACAGAAATTAACCCATCTACATACAGCCAACTGATTTTTGACAAAGTGCCTAAATAGATCGCATGGGGAGGTGATAGTCTCTTCAATGGACGGTACTGGCAGAACTGGAAAGCTGACTTCATTTTATTTAACTAAGAATCACTCACATTATACAGTAGAGTAATTAATGCTTTAAAAGCTCCTAAAATTTTACTGTTCAGAAATTATTCCTATTAGCAGTAGGAAAATAATATACAAGCTATCTTTCCTACATTTATATATAGAGAGGATCATTGGTGAGGTGAAAAATACTCTCAGTGTAGTTTTCATTTGCATATTTCTTAGGAGTCAGTTAGAGAATCTTCTCATATATTTAGTCATCTGTACTTCGATTATATTTGTGTACAGTTTATAGCTCTCACCCAATTTTCTATTGTTTCAGTTTTTTTTGTTTTTTTTTTTTAAGTTTTTATTGTGATTTGAGTGAAAGTTTACAGGGCAGATCATCAGTTTTACATTCGACAAATCATATACTTTGTTTCTTTACAATGATTATAACCCCCTCCATGTACCATCAGTCAACAGTATTTCTATTCATTTTAGCTCTTTTTAAAAAAAGAAAAAAAAAATTCAGGCATATATAACAATTCAAACCACCAAAGGGCACATTCTGCAAGCCTGCCTCCTGGCCACCAGCTCTCAGTCCCTCTCTTTCCGTGAAATCTAGAGTCCTCAGATGCTCCCTCTCTCCATGTCCCTATCTCTGCCTCCATCTCTGGAGTTTGGGGTCGTTTTTCAAAAAATTTATTTGTGGATGATATTTTTATCATAGCTAAATTAGCTTTTTGTTTTATGAATTGTAAATAGATTCATTCCTTAATGGACTGGGTTTTATTTTCAAATAGTTTGTTGCCCTTATACTTGTACAATTCTTAAACATTAAACCATTCATTGTTTTCTGGTCTTGAATGGTAGTGTGGTGACAATCTAAAGGCAACTTGATTTTTTTCTTGTTGGTGTTTGCTTTTTCTTCCTTAGATGCTTAAGAGTTCTTTCTTTATCCTTAAGTTTACTAGCTTGATGAGAATATTCTTTGGTATTGAGTATCCCATGTCAAATAATAGTGGAACAATGTGTGCTCATTAGATTGCTGTTGTTAAGTGTCACGGAATCAGTTCTGACTCAGAGTGACCCTGTACACGGTTTCTGAGGAGCAGCTGCTGAGCTTGAACCACCAACCTAGCAGATCAAATCAACTTTACAGTCTAGCACATTAACCTGCAGCACCATACCAGGAGTCATTAGACTAGCTACTTCTTTTCTTCATACCAAGGAAATTTTCTTGCAACATGTATATCTGTGATACATCTTAACTGTATTCTCTGCTTTGATGGTGGTTATATGCCATGAAGTCAGTTCATTCTCTGCTTTAGGGAGATAAAATTTTTATTGAATCATTTTGTCTTGCTTATTTTTTTCCCCTAATTGTTTTAATATTCTTGGACATATTTGTATCCACTATGAGTTTCACAAAGAGGTCTGCAGTGGTGCTGTAGAATAAGTACTGCACCACAATGTCTGTTTGAATTGCAAGGTCGGTGGTTCAAACTTACCAGTCACTCCTTAGAAAACCTGTACAGGGTTGCTATGAGTCAGAACTAACTCAACAGAACTTAAAAACAACAACAACAATGTGAGTTACATTGTCAATAACATAATTTCAGAGTGTGATTTTTAAAAATTGTTTATTTGTTTGCTGTGTTGAGATGACTCCATCAATGTTTCCTTATGTTTACAATCTCCCTTTCATTTCATTCATCTTATTAAGTGGTTCTGGTTGCATTGTTGTTGTTGTCAGGTGCCATCGAGTCAGAACCGACTCATAGCGATGACCCCATGCACAGCAGAACGAAACAATGTCC
>NW_006408733.1:3275035-3276510 GCF_000296735.1 Chrysochloris asiatica
CCAGACCTTCAGAGACAGGAAATTTCTCCACTTGAAAGGACAAGCAGACCAGCCGGGAGCAGCTAGGAAACCAGAAGATGCCTCTTGAAAGAAGGACCTACAGGAAAAATACAAAACAATAAGGGAAGTCCGACTGTTACCACAAGAACATACAGGTGGCTTGCCCAGGAGACATCTAGGCAAGTGGTTGGATCCTCTCAGTGCAAATTCTCTACCAAGACTAAGACGCAAGGGAAATATACGCTTTGACTGACAACCACGCACGTCACCCAGAAGGGGAAGTGACCGAAGAACATCAATGAAGGGGCGAGGTAAGCCCTACATTGTTCAGCAAGCTACTGTGAACCCGAGTGGAGACCTGGTCGGCCAGTAGCGAGGCAACATCTGGGGACTCATGGGCTCAGAGTCAATGACACAGCCACAGAGGTCTAGAGTGGAGAGTGGGGCTGCCAGCCGATAAAAAGAGGCCGGACAGATGTAAGAACACCCACACTTGCAGATGATACCCATTTGACTGGACTTCAATAACTGGATAAACAGAGCTCAACCCGAAGAAGAAAGAAGAGGGGAAAAAAAAAAAAAGAAAAAGTGTCATCTTATACAATTCAATAAACAGGACCTACACCTATGAATGCAGTAGCTCAAAAAAGGAAACAAACCCCTGTTGAAAGAACTATTACCACCCCCTTCACACAAAGGGTCAACAGGGATGGGCAACTTGGACATTGACTACCCAAAATAGGGGGAGGGATACAAGGGCAAGAAGTGACTGGCTTACAAGCTTTCAAGAGGGAACGTAGATCCAAAGGGCGTGGAGGAAGGTAGAGTCTCCAGTGAATAGTGTCCAACCTGTCCAGGAATGGCTGATGAAACGAAATACAGATGGGTCTCTTATGATGCATTGGTGAATAACTGTTATCAGGACTGATTGTGAGGGTTGGAAATCTAAAGATGGACATTTTGTAGCAAGGAGGGGAGTGAATAACTTATCAGTCTAGCAGCGGAGGACCTGGGACCATCGATGGAGAAGAGTGAAGAGCAGAATCCTACCCAGAGAGGCGGTGAGGCCTGAGATGGAGGCAGAGAAGACGACGTCAGAGATGGCGGGGCTGGGGACTCGGGATCAGGAGATGGAAAGGGGCTTGGGACTGTGGTGGGGGGTGGTGCAGGATTACAGGGTACACTCCTTGGTTGGGTGAGGATGCACGGACAGGATGGTAACTATGCCAATGAAATGATGGATGATGGAATGAATGTAAAGCTGATGTTCTTCTATGGACTATCACACAATTCACAATAAAAAATTAAAAAAAAAAAAAAGTTCCTGTGCAGCAGATTTGCCTAAGGCAATACGTCATCTGATCTCTTGACTGCTGCTTCCGTGAATGTTGGTAGTTGACCCAAGAAGAATGAAATCCTTGAAACTTCATTCTTTTCTCCGCTAATAAGAATGTTGTTTATTGGTCCAGTGGTGA
>NW_006408733.1:3277348-3316773 GCF_000296735.1 Chrysochloris asiatica
TTCAATGCACTTTGGACTTCCTCCCTGAGTATCATTGGCTCTTTTTCATATGGTACCCCTTGAAAAGGTTGAACATTAATCATTTCCTTTTGGTACAATGACTCTGTGTATTCCTTCCATCTTTTCTTGATGCATTCTGCATTATTCAATAATTTTCCCAGATAATTTTTCAATAACGGAAGTCGAGGCTTGAATTTTTTCTTCAGTTTCCCCAGCTTGAGAAATGCTGAGTGTGTTCTTCCTTTTTGTTTTTCTAATTCTAAATCTTTGCATATTTTATTATAGTATTTGGTTTTATCTTCTTGAGCTGATCTTTGAAATTTTCTGTTCAGCTCTTGGACCTCTTCAATTCTTCCATTTGCTTTAATGGTTGCATAGTGGGTTTACAAGTTGGGCTGCTAACTGCAAGTTCAGCCATTCAAAACTACTAGCTTCTTCATGGGCCAAACATGAGGCTTTATGCTCCTGTGAAGATTTACAGCCTTGGAAATACTGTACAGGGTTCCTATGAGTTGGAACCGACTCCACGACACACCGCCACCACCATATAGTCAAAGAACAATTTACTTTGCTTGAGGGTGATTGTCTTTTGTGTGCTGTGTTTGTGAACTTATTTTTGCTATAGAATGTTCACATATTTGCTGTGTCATGTCTTCATCATGTCCATGCTTGCGTGGAGGGAGCTTTATACATTCCATCTGCTCTGATATAAAGTGAGGGGATTCTTGGTTATCTGTCTACAATGTGTGAGGCACATAGTTAGATTGTGTGGACCATGACAATCTATGGATAACATTGTGAAGTATGAGTATTCCTGAAAACTTAATTGTGCTCATGAGGAATCTGTACCTGGACATAGAGGTAGTTGTTCAAACAGAATATGGGAACACTGAATGGTTTAAAATTAAGAAATGTGTGCAACAGGGTTGTATTTTTTCATCATACTTATTCAATTTGTATGCTGAACAATTATTCCGAGAAACTGGATTATATGAAGAAAAACGTGGCATCAGGATTGGAGGAAGACTCATTAACAACCTGCGATATGCAGCTGACACAACCTTGCTTGCTGAAAGTAAAGAGGACTTAACACATTTATTGATGAAGATCAAAGAGCACAACCTTCAGTATGGATTGCATCTCAATGTAAAGAAAACAAAAATCCTCACCATTGGACCAATAAACAACAGTCTTATGAACAGAGAAAAGATTGAAGTTGTCAAGGACTTCATTCTTCTGGAATCAACTATCAACACTCACGGAAGCAGCAATCAAGAAATCAAAGGACGTGTTGCATTAGGCAAATCTGCTGCACAAGACCTTTTTAAAGTGTTGAAGATCAAAGATGTCAGCTTGAGGACTAACGTGCACCTGACCCGAGCCATGGTAGTTTCAATAACCTTACATGCATGTGAAAGCTGGACAATGAATAAGGAAGACTGTAGAAGAATCGATGCTTTCGAATTATGGTGTTGGAGGAGAATATTGAAAGTGCCATGGGCTGCCCAAGGAACCACCAGTTCTGTGTTGGAAGAAGTGCAGCCAGAATGCTCCTTGGAGGCCAAGATGGCCAAACTTCATCTCTCATACTTTGGACATATTGTCAGGAGGGACCAGTCGCTGGAGAAGGATATCATGTTTGGTAAGGTGGAGGGTCAGAGAAAAAGAGGAACACCCCCAACGAGATGGATTGACCAAGTGGCAGCATCAATGGGCTCAAGCCTGGCAACAGCAGTGAGGTTGGCCCAGGATAGGGCAGTGTTTCATTCTGCTGTGCATAGGGTCGCTATGATTCAGTACCGACTCAATGGCACCTAACAACAACAACATGTGAGGCCAGTTTATTTTTCCTTTTGCTATGGTATAGACTATAAGGAAGGGGAATTTTGTATTCCATCCATTTTTCTGTAACCTGAGGGAACTGGGAAGGATCAGCAGAAGCACTGTGCAGACACAGAAAATCTGGTTTCTGTTCTTTCTTTTGAGACTTTCTTTAATACCTTACACGAGGCACTAGGGATGACTGTAGGCAATTCCTGTGGGAAACACTCTTACTTTGGGCTCTTTTTTCCAAATCACTGTACTTCCAATAGACCCTCACATACTTATTTTGGTTAGAATTAATTTTTAATTTTTTAAGGTAAATTTCACATGACATGAAATTAATTATTTAAACACTTCAAACTATATAATTCAGCAACTTTTTGCACATTCACAGTGTTGTGCAACCATTACCACTAGTAACAGAACAATTTCATCAGCCAAAAAGCGACCCTGTGCCTCCCAATTCTCCACATCTTCCCCTCCCTCACAATTCCCAGTAAACCACTTCTAATTTTGGTCTCCATGGATTTACTTGGGGTCTTATGCAGCACTGTAGGATAAGCACTGAATTGTAAACCACAAGGTTGGCAATTCAAACCCACCAGCCACTACTCGGAAACCCTACACAGGGTGGCTATGAGTTGGAACCAACTCAATGGCACTTAACAACAACACAGATTTACCTACTCAGAACATTTCATATAAATGAAATTATACGATCTATGGCCTTTTGTGTCCAGCTTCTTTCATTTAGCATGATTTCATGGTTTTCCATGATGTAGCATTTATTGTTGTTAAGCACCATCAAGTTAGTTCTGACTCATACAGACCCTGTATAGAATTTCTAAGGAGGTTAGCAGTCTAGTGCTTATCCTACAGCACCACATCAGAACTCCATGTATTAGTAGTATTTAATTCCTTTTAATATTTATGGATTTCATTTATTGCAAGGTTGGGGTGTTTTTCTTAACACTTTATATATTTTTTTCCACTGTGGTGGTTGTATGTAGCTGTGATGCTACAAGCTATGCAAACAATATTTTGAATAGCAGCAGGGTCACCCATGATGGACAGGTTTCAGCAGAGCTTTCAAACTAGACAGTCTAGGAAGAAGAGGCAGACTACGTCTGAACAGTTAGCCATTGAAAACCTTATGAATAGCAGCGGAATATTGTCTGATATAGTGTGAGAAGATGAGCCCCCTCAGATTGGAAGGCACTCAAAATATGACTAGGGAAGAACTTTCTCTTCAAAGTAGAGTTGATAGTAATGACATGGATGAAGTAAAGCTTTTAGGACTTTCATTTGCTGATGGGACACAACTCATAATAAGAAGAAACAGCTGCAGTCATCTATTAAAAATTGGAACATGCAATGTAGAAAATATGAATCTAGGAAAATTGGAAGATGTAAAAAATGAAATGGAACACATAAAGATTGATATCGTAGGCATTAGTAAACTGAAATGGATAGGTATTGGCCATTTTGAGTATGACAACCTTATTATTTACTATGCCAGAATGACAAACTGAAGAGCTGGTATCTTTGCCAAAAAGAACACTTAAAGATCTATCTTGAAATACAATGCTGTCTGTGATAGGATAATATCCATACACCTACAATGAAGACCAGCCAATACCACTATTATTCAAATTTATGCACCAACCACTAAAGCCAGTGATAATGAAATTGAAGAATTCTACGAACTTCTTCTGTCTAAAATTGATCAAACATGCAATTAGGATGCACTGATAATTACTGCTGATAGGAATGCGAAAGTTGGAAACCAAGAGGAAGGATCTGCTGCTGCTGTGTGCTATCAAGTTGGTTCCAACTCATAGCGACCCTGTAAATATGGTTTCTGAGGCTGTAAATCTTTACAAGAGCAGAAAGCCAGATCCTTCTCCCACCTCACAGTTACCAGCCCAATGTACAACCCACTAACTAACCAGAGCTCCAAGAGAATGAATCAGTAGTTGGAAAATATGGCCTTGGTGATCAAAATAATGCTGGAGATGGTATGATAGAATGACTTATTCATTACAAATATCTTTTTTAAGTAACATAAAAGATGGCAATACACAAGGACCTCAACAGATGGATTACACAAAAATTAAATTGACTACATCTGTGGAAAGATACGGTGGAAAAGCTCCATATCATCAGCCAAAACAAGGTCAGGGGCAGACTGTGAAATAGACCATCAAATGCTCATATGCAAGTTCAGGCTGAAGCTGAAGAATATAATATCAAAACAAGTACACAAGATCCAAAATATGACCTTGAACATGTCCCACCTAAATTTGGAGATCATCTGAAGAACAGATTTGATGAATTAGACACTAATGACTGAAGACCAGAAGACTTGTGGGATGACATCAACAACATTATACAGGAAGAAAGCAAAAGGTTATTAAGAAGACAAGAAAGAAGAAAAAGAACAAAATGGAAATCAGAAGAAACTCTGAAACTTACTCTGCAGTATAGAGATGCTAGAACAAATGGAAGAAACGAGGAGGTAAAAAGAGCTGAAACGAAAATTTCAAAGGGCAGTTCGAGAAGACAAAGTCAAATATTATAATGAAATATGCAAAGATGTGGAGTTAGAAAACCAAAAGGGAAGAACACGCTCAGCATTTCTCAAGCTGAGGGAACTGAAGAAAAAATTCAAACTTCAACTTGTAATATTGAAAGATTCTGTGGGTAAAATATTAAATGATGCAGAAAGCACCAAAAGAAGATGGAAAGCATACCACAAAGTCACTGTACTAAAGAGAAATGGTATATGTTCAACCATTTCAAGAGGAAGCATATGATTAGGAGTCAATGATACCAAAGGAAAAATTCCAAGGTGCACTTAAGGCATTGGTAAAGAACAAGGCTTTGGGAATTGATGGAATGCATACTGAAACCTTTCAACAAACTGATGTGGCACTGGGGACACTCATTCATCTATGCCAATAAATTTGGAAGGCAGCTACCTAGCCAATCGACTGGAAGAGACACATACTTGTGCCCATTCCAAAGAGAGGTGACCCAACAGAATACAGAAATCATCAGATAATATCACTAATATTGCATGCAAGTAAAATTTTTCTAAAGATAATTTTTAAATGGCTGCAACAGTGCCTTGACAGGGAACTTCCAGAGGTTCAAGCCAGATTCAGAAGAGGACATGGAATGAGGGATATAATTTCTGACATCAAATGGATCTTGGCTGAAGGCAGAGAATACCAGAAAGAAGTTTACTTGTGCTTTATTGACTACTCAAAGGCTACTGATTGTGTGGATCATGACAAGCTATGGAAAACATTGTGGAGAGTGAGTATTCTGGAACACTTAACTGTGCCCATGAGGAACCTGTACATAGACCAAAAAGTAGTTGTTGGAACAGAACAAGGGAACATCGAATGGTTTAAAATTAGGAAAGGTGTATGCCAGGGTTGCATTCTTTCATCATACTTTTTAAATCTGTATGCTGAGCAAATAATTTAAGTAGCTAAATTATATGAAAAAACACACACCAAAAAACAAAAAAAAAACATGGCATTGGCATCGGAGGAAGACTTATTAACAACCTGAGATATGCAGATGATACAAATTTGCTGTGGAAAGTGAATAGGACTTAAAATATTTACTGAATGGGCAACTTAGACACTGACTACCTAAAAAGGGGAGTGAGGTGACTATAAAGGCACAAAGTGGCTGGTTTACAAGTTTTCAAAAGGGAGTTTAGCTTCAGAGCATGTGGGGGAAGGTAGAATCCCGATTGAATAGTTTTCATCTTATCAAGATGGGTCTGGTGAAAGGAGATGGGGATAGGATTCATTTGGTTCAATAGTAATTGTTATCTTGACTAATTGCGATTGTCACAACTGAAAATAGAAGTTGTGCAACAAAAAGGTGGGAGTAGTTAATATTATATTCCAGGAACAGACGACCGTAGGGCCATCAAGAGAAAAGAGCATGAATGGAAGCAGCAATACCAGAGATTGAGACAGACATGATGGCATGGAGAGATTGAGCAGCTGAGGACTCTAGACTCAAGGAAAGAGAAAGGCTGTGTGCTGGTGGCCAGGAGGCTGGCTTCCAGAATGTGCCCTTTGACTGTTTAAATTATTATATATTTCTGCATGGTTTTTTGTTTTGTTTTTCATTTTGTATTTTTAAAAAAGAGGGGGGCGTTTCTTGATTAAAGAAACAATCTATTTTGGTTATGGGGGAAGGAGGAAATTATCCCTGTGCTAGAGGGTAGACTCTTGTTGACATGGGTAATGGGGAAGGCAATATACAATGGAAAAGAGGTTGGCAGAGAAAAGATGGGGGTGGCAGGAGACACAGGGAAGGAATGCAGTGGTTAAAGTGAACAGAGGTAAATGTTGTTAACTGTTGGTGTGTGGAGAAGATTCCAACCATGTACTACTGAAGCAAAGTATATGCTTTGTTGAATGTAAGTCTGCTCTGTAAACCTTCACTCAATTCACAATAAAAAGTTTTAAAAAATAAAAATAAATGAAAACTGGAAATTACTGCAAAAACAAAACTTACTGATGAAGATATAGATATAGGTTGCACCTAATACTTAATGTTAATAAAACAAAAATCCTCACTACTCGACCAATAAATAACACCAAGATTAATGGGAAAAAGATTGAAATTATCAAACACTTCAATTTGCTCAGATCAACTATCAACACTTCTGGAAGCAGCAGTTAAGAAATCAAACAAACTATTGCATTAGGCAAATCTGCTGCACAAGACTTCTTTAAAGTATCCAAGAGCAAAGATGTCAGTTTGAGAACTAAGGTGCACCTGACTCAAGGCATATTTTCAGTAATCTCATATTCATGTAAAAGATGAACAATTAATATGAAGGCCATAGAAGAATTAATACATTTCAGTTCTGGTGTTGGAGGAAAATATTAAAAGTACCATGGATTGCCAAAGAACAATGTGTAGTGGAAGAAGTACAGCCAGAAATCTCCTTAAAAGCCAAGCTGGCCAGACTTTGTCTCTCAAACTTCAGATATTTTATCAGGAGGGACCAGTCCCTGGAAAAAGTGGAGGGTAAGTGGAAAAGAGGAAGACCTCCAACAAGACGGATTGGCACAGTGGCAGCAGGAATGGGCTAAAGAATAGCAATGATTGTGCATTTCATGCAGGACCAGGCAATGTTTCATTCTGTTGTGCATAAGGTCGCTATGAGTTGGTACCGAATCGAAGGCACCTAACAACAATAAACAGGTATGTAGTGGTAGCTCATTGTTATTTTTATTTTCAATTCCCTAGTGACATATGATATTGAATATCTTTTCATATATTATATGAAATCTGTACAGCTTATTTGGACTCCTGGTGTGGTGCTGTAGGATTAGCACTGGACTGCTAACCACAAGGTCAGAGGTTCAAACCCACCAGCTGCTTCTTGGAAACCCTATACAGGGTCACTATGAATTTGAAACCAACTCCATGGCACTTAACTACAACATAGTTTATTTGGTAAGGTGTCTGTTCAGACATTTTTGTCTATTTAGAAACTTTTAAGAGTTCTGTGTATATTCTGGATACAACTCCTCTTTCATCAGATATGTTTTGCAAATAGTTTATCTCAGTTTGTGATTTATCTTTTCACTTGGTCAACAGTATTCTTTTGTAGAAAAAAAAAAGTTTAATTTTTTAATGAACTTAACAATTTTTCCTTTTATGGACCTTGCTTTTAGTGTTTCATATAAAAATTCTGTCAAACTAAAGGACACTTAGATTTTCTCTTGTTAGCTTTTAGAAGTTGTATAATTTTGTATTTAACATTTAGGTCTATGTTTCATTTTGAGTTAATTTTTATTTGAGGTATAAGGTCTAGGTTTTTTGTGTGTGTTTTTTTTTCTCCATGTGTATGTCCAGTTGTTCAACATCATTTGTTGAAGAGACTGTCCTTTTGCCAATGAACTCTTTGCTCCTTTACAAAAATTAGCGTAGTTGTTACAAACCTGGCTGCAAACTACAAGGTCAGCAATTTGACACTACCAGCTGTTCCGCGGGAGAAAGATGAGGCTTTCTGCTCCCGTAAAGATTTACAGCCTCAGAAACCCTGTACAGGGTCACGATGAGTCGGAACCGACTCCACAGCACATAACCACCACCACATCTGTATGGGTCTATTCCTGGAGTCCTGCCCTGGTGCTGTGAGCTAATGCATCAGACTGCAAAGTCATTTGAACTGCAAGGTCGGTGGTTCAAGCCCACTAGTGGCTCCTTGGAAACTTTACACAGTGTCATTATGGGTCAGAATCGACTCGATGGCACTCAACAGCAATAGCAATTTCTGGACTCTATTCTGTTCTGTTGTTGTTGTTGTTAAGTGCCATTGAGTCGGTTCCAACCCATAGCGACCCTGTACAGGGTTTCCGAGGGTGTAAATCTTTAAAGGAGTAGAGAGTCTCATCTTTGTCCCATGGAGCGGCTGGTAGTTTCTAACCACTGACCTTAAGGTTTGCAGCCTGGTTCGTAACCACTACGCTATCAGAGCTCCTTTATGATGTTCTAGTGATCTGTTTATTTATTCTTGCACTTTGTAGTTTTATAATAAGTCTTGAAGTCAGATATTGTAAGTTCTCTTTTTTTTTTTTTTCCTTTCCATATAAATTTATGAACAGTTAGTAAACATTCACAAAATAACATGCTTGGATTTTGATGTGAATAGATAAAAGTTGGGAAGAATTTTCATCTTGATAATGTTATAGGTAGGAACTCAGGGATAGAGAATATCTATTTAGATTGTCTTGGGTTTCTTTAATTATAGTTTTTCTCATATAGACTCTGTACATATTTTGTTTAACTTGTAGGTATTTTTTGCCCTAATGTAAATGGTGCTATGTTTTAAATTTAAAATGACAATTGTTCATTGTTGGAATGTAAGAAAGCAATTGACTTTTTTTTCTTTTTAACTTTTTTTTATTGCAAATTGAGTGAAGGCTTACAGATCATCAGTTTTACATTCAACAAATCATATACTTCATTTCACTTCAATGACTGCGATCCCCTCAGTGTAACATCAGTTAGCTCACGTCCTCGTTGTGATTGTTTCCCTTCATCCTTCTTTCCTACCCCTTCTGAATTTTGTCCATAGGTAAATGCTGTCCTTTCAGTCTTGAATGGTTGACCAATCTATGGTGGGCATACCTCACCAGGGTTGTTGTACCCCTTTAACTACTTACCTACTATTTGTTTGAAAATTGAGCCAGGGGGGTGAGTTCAGTTCCAGAGCTGAAGGGTGACAAAGGCCAAAGTCTCAGGTTCCTCAATCTTTTTCTGACAAGAAAACCTGGTCATATTTATATTTTTCAGTTTTGTGCCACAGTTTCTTCCACTCTAACCAGGATCTTTGAATGTGATCCTTTTCAAAACAGTTGGTAGCGGCGGTAGCCAGGCACCATCTAGTTCTTCTGATCTCAGGGTCATGGTAACTGATGTTCTTGTTTTTCATTAGCCTGTTGGGCCAATTGATTCCAAGTACCTTCAATTTTTATTACTCCTTTCCTTTACAAAGGGAGAGGCCAAAAGTTGCACCTTAGATGACCATTCATGAGCTTTGAAGTTCTCCATCACTACTTACAAAAGTAGGATGTAGAACATTGTGTTTCTCGATTACGCTATGTTAATTGACCCAAGACTATGGTCCTAAGTCCCCAGACCCAGCAACTCATTCCTTCAAGGTCTTTGGTAATGTTTAAGAACTTTTCATAATTTCCCCCCATATGTTCCATCACATTCTTGGATATGTTAAAAGCAATCAACTTTTGTATGTTGTTGTTGGCAGGTGCCATTGAGCCGGTACCGACTCATAGTGACCCTACACACAACAGAACGCAACACTGCCTGGACCAACCTCACACTTGTTGCCATGCTTGAGCCCACTGATGCTGCCACTTAGCCAATCCATCTCGCTGGGGGGGTCTTCCTTTTTTTCTCTGACCCTCCACCTTACCAAACATATCCAGCAACTGGTCCCTCCTGACAATATGTCCAAAGTATGAGAGATGAAGTTTGGCCATCCTGGCCTCCAAGGAGCACTCTGGCTGCACTTCTTCCAATGCAGATCTGTTTGTTCTTTTGGCAGCCCATGGTACTTTCAATATTCTCCTCTAACACCATAACTCAAAAGCATCAATTCTTCTACAGTCTTCCTTATTCACGGTCCAAATTTTGCATGTATATGATGTGATTGAAAATACCATGGCTTGTGAGGACTAAATGCCGTAGTCCTCAAGCTGGCTTTTGAATATTAACCTTGTATTTTGCAACCTTGCTATAATAGCTTATTTCAGTGGGGTGCTTTTGGTTGTTGTTAACTTCCATGATTTTCCTATATAGACAAAGATCTCATCTGTAAATATAGTTTTATTTTTCCTTCTCGATTTGTGTGTCTTTCTCAGTGGGGGTCTTAATTGCATTCACTAGGTATTCTAGCAAATTGTTGAATAGGAGTGTGTTGGGGTCATTCTTGTCTTCTCGGTCTTACACAGAAAGCATCTAGTTTCTCACCAATAAATATCATGTGAGCTGCAGATGTTTTACAGAGTTCTACATCAAGTTGAGGAAGTTCTCCTCTATCCCAGTTTGCTGAGGTTTTATTATGAATGGGTATGGGATTTTGTTAAATGCTTTTTTCTGATATACTGATATGGTCATGATTTTTCTTTAGCCTAAAGTAAGTGATTTTTAAGTGTTGAACCAGTCTAGAATAAATCTCACTTGTGTACAATTCTTTTTATTCAGTGTTAGAGTAGATTTGCTGTTGTTTCAGTGAAGATTTTTGCATCTATGTTCATGAGAGACAATGGTTTGTAGTTTTCCTTCCTAGCAATGACTCTGTCTGGTTTGGTTATCAAGATAATGCTAGCCTCACAGAACAAGTAAGGAAATGTTCCTTTTGCTTCTGTTTTCTGGAGAGAGTCTAGAAAATAGGTGTCATTCCGTCTTTAAATGTTTGATGAGAACTCAAGTAAAACCATCTGGGCCTTGTGTGTTCTGTTTTGGAAGGTTATTAATTGGTGCGTCACTTTCTTCGATAATGAGCCTATTTAGATGATATATTTTTCTTGTGAAAGTTTTGGTAGATTGTGTCTTTCAAGGAACTGGTTCATAAATTATCAAATTTGTGTTCATATTCCTTTATTATCCTTTTAATGTCCATGGGATCAGATATGGTGGCCCTTATATAATTTTTGATACACAAAGTAAATTATGTCTTTTCTCATTTTCTTCATTAGCCTGACTAGAAGCTTATCAATTTGTTAATATTTAAGGAACCAGCTTTTAGTTTTATTGATGTTCATTATTTATTTCCTGTTTTCAATTTCATTGATTTCTGTTCTAGTTTTATAGTGGGTTTTTTTTTCTGTTTTAGATTTAATTTGCTTTTCTTTTCAAAAATTCCTAATGTAGAAGTTTAGATTATTGATTTATATCTTTGTTTTATAATATAGTCATTCAGTGAAACATACTTTCCTCTAAGCACAGCTTTTATTGCATCCCACAAATCTTTATTTCATTTGTTTGAAAATACTTTAAAATTTCTCCTGTGATCTTTTCTTTGACCCATGTGTTATTTAAAAGCATTTTGTTTAATTTCCAGATAATTTTGGATTTTAAGTTATCTTCATGTTATTGATTTCTAGTTTAATTCCACTGTGGCCTGAGAGTATACTTTGTAGGATTTCTATTATTACCTCCCTGTTGTAAATTATATATATATGTATATATATGTGTGTGTGTATATATAATTTATATGTATCTCAGATACATATACAAAGATATATCTAAGAAAAAATATAATTTATATGTATCTCAGATACATACACACAGATGTACTGAGAAAAAAATATAAAACTTATATATATCTCAAATACATAAATATCTCAGACTTGAGAGAGCTTTAAAAAGTTTGTGGAAAATGGAATTAAAAGATAATGGAATTTTTCATAAACTTTTTGAAGCTCCTTGAACACATATATATGTGTGTGTGTGATACATCTATATCTTATATGCAGATATATACTAGGGGACTTCAGATAGTTCATGAAAAATGCATATAATGAAAAAGCTATGCATGGGTTTCAATTTTTTTTGCACCACAATAAACTTGTACTAACTTGTTATAACATGTCTGGACAGGATCTAGTTTGAGGCACTAAAGGATAAGACATCAGTTTGAAAAATGCCCCAATCAGAGCAACATGAATTCTGCAAAAATTGAAGCAAGAACAAACATCACATTTATGGTGAGATTTGGGTGGAAGAATGGTGAAATCATTGATACTTTACAAAAAGTTTACGAGGACAATGCCCAAAGAAATCAGGAGTTTACAAATGGATGTCATTTTAAGAAGAGACAGACAAAGTTAAGATGAATCCCTCAGTGGCATACCATCCACATCAATTTACAAGAAAATTAATCTTGTTCGTGCCCTAATTGAAGAGGGCTGACAATTAACAGCAGAAACAATAGCCAACACCATAGACATCTCAATTGGGTCATCTTACACAATTCTGCCTAAGAAATTAAAGTTGAGCAAACTTTCCACTTGATGGGTGCCAAAACTGGTATGCTTAGATCAGACCAAAGCAGAGCTTTCAATGGAAATTTTAAACAATTGAGATCAAGATGCTGAAGGATTTATTTCAAGAATTGTAACAGGAGATGAAACATGGCTTTGCTAGTATGATCCTGAAGACACAGCACAATCAAAGCAATGGCTACTAAGAGGTGGAAGTGGTCTGTCTAGTCAAAGCAGAAGTGCTTGGTCAAGAGCAAAGGTCATGGCAACAATTTTTTGGGATGCTCAAGGCATTTTGCTTGTTGATTTTCTGGAGGGCCAAAGAAGGATAACATCTGTTTATTATGAGAGTGTTTTGAGAAAGTGAGCCAGAGCTTTAGCAGAAAGACCCCCTGGGAAAGCTGGCCCAGAGAGGCCTCCACCACAACAATGTTCCTGCTTATTCCTCTCACCAAACAAGGGCAATTTTGTGAGCGTTTCCATGGGAAATCATTGGGCATCCACCTTACAGTCTTGGTTTGGTTTCTTCTGACTTTTTTTGTTTCCTGATCTTAAAAAAATCTTACAAGGGCACACACACAACGGCGCTGGCGCTTAACAACAGTTTTCTTCAGCTAATACTGTAAAAAAAAGGCTGCATTGACATGGTTAAATTTCCAGACCCTCTGTTTTTTAGGGATGGTATCATCACTTACAAAAGTGTCTTCAACTTGATGGAGCTTGTATCTTGAGAGATAAAATTTATATATTTATTTTAAAATTCCATTTCTCCACGAACTTTTTGAAGTACCCTTATTAAAATATTTTAAAGGTAACGAAAAATTTTCACTAACTTTTAGAGTCCCCCTGTATATATGTAAGTATGAGTCTATCGGATATTTCTTGTGCACCATGCCAAATCCTTTCAGCCCCAGCACCTACTCTAACCACTACTGAAGTTCCCAGTTCACACAAGCTTTGGTCAGCTTCACTGAGGTACAGCCTGGTAGACAATGCCTTATAATCATCTTGGGTCTACAATGGATTACCACTTGGTTTCTATTCAGGGAGTTCTTTAGAACCTGTCTGGGATCCATACATGTGTGACCAGCCCCAGTGGGACCACCCTTGATTAACTGGGACACATAAATTGTTGTGTTGTATACCATTGAGTCAGTTCTGACTCTCAGTGACCCTGTACAAGGCTTCCAAGGCTGTAAATCTTTACAGAGCAGAAAGGCTCATCTTTTTTCCACAAAGCAACTGGTGGATTTGAAGTGCTGACCTTGTGGTTAGCAGCCTCACATGTACACTACTACATCACCAGGGCTCCTCTATGCCACCTTTTATCTATGGTACAGATGGTTTTAAGAATTTCTTAAGGCTCTTTGGTTAGTGAGCTGGAATGCAAGGTCGATTCAAACTGGAAGGTCAGTGGTTCAAGCTCACCTCAGAAACCCTATATGGGTCGCTATGAGTTGGAATCAACTTGACGGCACTTAATAACAACACAGGCTCTTTAGAATTTTTTGCTGGATGGAGCATCTCTGCCCTTAATGCTGGACATTCTTGTACTAGCTCTCCCTCCTTTATTATTTCCTCCCCTTGTCACAGCTTCCTGGACTCTTGTTCCCAAACAAATGACCTAGCTGTGCTGGTCTCATGCTTTGCATTCAAGGAAACAAAGGCTAAGATACTTTGGAACAGGTTGGATCAGTCCATAGTTACTTGGTGGCGTGAGATTTCTGGATTAAATTTTAGCTTTAGAAATGAATCCCAAAACACTGGAAGAACAAGCTCAAGCTGACAAAGGAAAGTTAGGGTTACTGAATTCTGTAAATAAAGGTTGTAAGCAGCTGCTATTATTTAAAAAATCATTTTACTTATTAAAATTTTTTCATTTCCCAAGGCACTTCAGTAGCTTTCACAAAAATATGTTTTTTTTTTAACCAGGTGAAATATCTGCTTCAGGAGTACCATGGTAACATAATCAGAAAAAAGAAAATTACACTGAACACAAAATATCTCTCAATGTTATATGACTGAGGTGAATATCTCTGAAGGATTGTGAACACAATTTAAATTTCTTCTTTGCAATCTCTCCCCCATGATCTTCCCGCTTCCCCGCCAACACACACTCACTGCCACTGAGTCTACTTCAATTCACAGTGACCTACAGGAAGAGTACAACTGCTCCAGAGGGTTTCCGAGGCTGTAAATCTTGCTGGGAGGAGATGCTCTCATCTTTCTCCAATGGAGTGGCTGATGGATTGGAACTGGTGACCTCTTGGTGGTGAGCCCACTGTGTCACCATCACAAAAGGAACACACACAGTGGCATTCTGGGCACGCAGAGAAGTGCTACTGGTTGGTAAGGCCAAAGATTTGCATGTACAAGTGGCAACTGCATGCCATTGTCAGAGTGATTCCCGGTTAAAAAGAGAAAAAAAGATAAACCCAGGAGGATAAGGAACCAGCCTTTTCCAAGTCCATTCTGAAGGGTAAATAACTTAAGGAGAAAAAGTCATAATAAAAACAGTAATAAGACACAACAAAACATTACAGTTCTGAGAGCAGAGACAAGTTTGCTTGTCTTCTTTTTCTCACTGATATACTTCCTTCGAACTAGACCAAAGAAGTCAAAGTCACTAGGAAGTGTGATTTACACAGTAGTGGAAAGCAAGAATAGATTCAATGATGCATTTCTTATAAGTCTGAACAAGCCCAGTGCTTTGATGATATGTAAACAACTCTACCTAGCAGTCACACTGAGTGGTCCAAGAGATCGCAAATCAAGGTCCCTGCCACACAACCTGAATTTGCTCAGGCCCTCCACCTTAATCACCTCTAGGTCTCCCCACAGCCTGGGCTCTCTTGTCCTGAGGAGGCGAAACTCACAGTCAGCATCCTTTGGAGCTGAGAAAACACAAGACATCAAATCCCTATAAAATCATTTCTTGTCCTTTAAAGTGAGGGGAAGGGAAAAGGCGGGGAGATGTGAACCTTCAGCTTTATCAGGGGCCTTTGTCTGGCTGGTTCTACTGTAATGTTAACTTCTTAGGAAGTGCAAAGTCCATCACTGTAATAGGTAGGGCTTTGTTCATAGCCATGGTGCCCCAGGAGAGAAGAGAGTGCTTGAAGACCACACCAGCCACTGCGTCTAGGGGACCAAATGTGAGCAAATCAGAAACAGAGCCCACAGAATAAACAGAAAGACCTTCGTTACTGCAGGACCCAGTGTCTGTACAGGCCATTCCTGACAGAAGCAGTATTTCCTCTTCAGCTTCTCACTGGAGGTTGTGTTAGAAGGCTGTGCTTTTAAGGATGGTGGGGTTTTCTTCTTCATCCTTTAACACCTGTGTGTGGCTTGGACTTGGCCTGTATTTTATTCTATAAAAACAAGCAAAAGAAATGTTAGTTACAAATTTTACGGAGCTCTGGTAGCTGTAGTGGTTACGAATCGGGCTGCAAACCGTAAGGTCAGCAGTTTGAAACTACCAGCCGCTCCGTGGGAGAAAGATGAGGCTTTCTGCTCCCGTAAAGACTTACAGCCTCGGAAACCCTGTACAGGGTCACTATGGGTCGGAACCGACTCGACGGCACTTAACAACAACAACAACAACCAGTATTTAGGAGTCCTGGTGTGGTGCAGCGGGGTAATGCGCTGGACTGCAAAGTCAGTCTGAACTGCAAGATTGGTGGTTCAAGCTCAACAGCCGCTCCTCGGGAATCCTATACAGGGTTGCTATGGGTTGGAATCGACTTCGATGGCACTTAACAACAACAACCATTATTTAAGGGAGCTCAGTGGCTCCATATGATAAGCATTGGACTGCAAATCATGAGATCCACAGTTTGAGGCCACCAGCCATTAACCAATTTGACAGCACTTAAAAACAACAATAACAGCCAGTCTTTTTTTAAAAAAAATAATATAAACTGCGGATATTTTCACCACAGGCGGTGAAATTCTGAAAGGTTTCTCCTGTTCTACATCCCAGAACTGTTGCCGTGGAGATGTACAAGGTAACATATCCATGCAGGATCAGAACAGAGAGGACAGGCTGTAAGCACCTTGCCATTTATAACCCATTATTTATAGGTTCTGATGGATAAACTAGGCCACGGTGCTTGCGAGAAAGAGTTTTAGGGAGACTACTGTGAGGGGCTCCGGAGACCTGACCAGGCCCGGCCCCAGAGTGCTAATACTTGAGGAAAAAGCCCTTCTTACCCTTTGACCCTTAGCATCTGGTCAATGGTGTCTGGGAGGGGGTTGTTGAAGCTCTCTGGGAGGAACAAGGTGAGGATGGCAGTCAGGATGGTCAGACTTCCCATGAGAATGTAGGGCAGGAAACGGTCATAGGCACCTAGGGCAAAGCAGACGGAGCGCTGAGTTGGAGGCTGCGGTTTCCTCCATCCCTTTACATTCCTGAGACTCTATAAAGGAAACCACCTGCCTTCTCGGCTTCAGCATGTACCAGACTGGAATCTGGCACCAAGACAGACTCCAAGTTGACACAGACATGCCCAGAGGTTCAGCGGTGCCTCCATGGTTCAGGGAAGAAATACAGGGGGCAGTGGGGAGGGACCTGAATCACTGTGATGACTATTCCTAGTTCCAAGGAACCCAAGGTTTTCATCCACAGACAGGACTCACTCCTCTAACTCGCCAGGTGCCACAGCCTGCTGGATTCGCTTTCAGGCTATAAAGGACAACGTTTCTGCTTGTCTGATCGACGTAGCATGTTATGTTAACAGAGCACTCTGGGAATCCAAAGATAGAGAAACTGGAGCAACCATAAGGAAATAATCTGTTACATAAAATGGCACAAGGAAATGCTACACAGTATAAGCTCACTGTGTGAAGTGCTCCAAGGTATAGCACTTCTCAGTTCACAAAATCTCTTGAATGAACCTTTTTTCCTTTTGTATCCTTTAAAACTCTTATTCGAAGTATAAAATTTCTCCAATTAAGTACTGTGGCTTCCTAAATCACTCTGTAGTTTCTTAGGATAAGTATTCTCTAGTGGAAGGTCTGGGATGGTTGAAACAGAAACAAATGTTCCTGCTTTTTTTTTTTTATCAATTTCTAACTAGTCTATAGGCTGTTTTTCCATTCATAAGTACTACTCCCAGAGTGTACCTGAACTAGATCGCCTCTCTAGGTGGAGATCCAGCATGAGATGAATCCCACTTGCTCTATCTGCTGGTTTTCCTGTTAGCAAAGTATCTCCAGCTCACACTGAAGTCACAAAGTGTTTCCACCCATCACGCCTGTGTGTCAGACCCTGGGAAGACCCTTTCACCCAGAGGACTTACCCAGGTAAACGAAGTAGGGAGACAGGATGCTGCCCAGGCGGGATGCTGTGGAGCTAACTCCCACACCCATGTTTCTGACTACCGTGGGGTAGAGCTCGGCAGTGTACACGTAGACCATGGCGAAGGCAGCAGTGATTCCAAACTTGCCCACCATCACTAGCACAATGGTCAAGTAGTGTAGGTCTGCAGGAGCAAAGGGGAGTAAGCAGGGGTGGGCACCAACTCAATGCACTCTGCAAGTTACAGTTCCATTTCTTTCTTTCCTGAAACAAACATACCTTCTCCCCTTTTAAGGGGAGGGGGTTCCTATAACTTCTTCTTTGGGGAAATGGGGATACTCAAGATTTCCCTCCAAATTAATTACTGAAGTGGTGTAAGAACATGCTATTTTCCGCAGCCTAATGTGGCGCTGGGGGTTAATGCGTCAGACTGCAAAGTTGTTTGAACTGCAACGTCAGTGGTTCAAGCTCACCAGCTGCTCCTTGGAAACCCTATACCGGGTCACTATGGGTTGGAATTGACTCAAAGGCACTTAACAACAACGACCACCAGAGTGAGCCCCTCAAAAGCCCACATAAACCTGCTTTCTAGTGCAGACTCATTAAAGACACACCTGTGAGGGAGCTTGAGTCCTGGTGTAGTGCTGTAGGATTAGTACTGGGCTGCTAACCATAAGGTTAGTGGTTCAAACCCACCAGTCGCTCCTAGGGAACCCTATATGGGGTTGCTATGAGTCGGAACTGACTCGATGGCACTTAACAACACAATGCCAGGGAGTTAGCCCTTACCCTAAAATCTCATGCTGCAGGCACTGTGGAATAAATTCATGACTTTTAGGTGAAGGGAGAGTTCGATTAGAACTCCTGTCAAGCTTTCATTCTACTTGGACCTCAAAAACTGCAGCCTATCAGAGCCTCAGGACAATCCTCCAATCCATCTTTCTGGCTGCGGCAGTGAGGAGACAGGCCTGTGTGAGCTCAGGAGTGAACTGCTGTGAACATTCCGGGGCTTCTTCTGCTATGCCACACTGGAGGTTGTTTCTGTAGAGCAATGTTCCCAGTCCCAGGGGCCCCAAAATGATTACCAGAGGTCCCTAAAACCACGGGTACAATGATGGATTACAAGGGATTCACATTCTTCTCCAACTCTATAACTTAAATGCATCAATTCTTCTATGGCCTTCCTTATTCACTGTCCAACTTAAACAAGTATATGAGGTAACTGAAAATACCATGGTTTGGGTCAAGCGCACCTCAGTCCTCAAACTGAAATCTTTACTCTTGAATCTTGTGCAGCAGATTTGCCAGTGTGCACTCCAAAATGCTTTGCTGAATATCTAAATGACTAATTTAGAGGTAAGGAAGAGGAAATCAAATATGAATAAATACAGCAACATGGGTAGAGAGTGAAATAACCAACAGCCCCAAATGAAATGGTTCCTTGCTTCGATCTCCCAAGGCCTAGGCGGTCATTTTCCTAGATGTTTAGGCTAAGAATGCATGTGTGCAGATGAGCTGTGGTGAGCATGGTTTTTCTTATTAATGGGGAAGACAGCCTAAGTGACTCAATGAGGACCCAAGATCACAGGTGTACATGGTACCTACCTGGAGGCACCAGCTGCAGGAAGAGAAGAACACTGCCACCGAGGAAGAGGGCGGTGGCCATGGAATAGCGCCTGGGCAGATGCTGCAGCAGCACCCAGGCCACAATGTACGCTGGGACTTCAACCACTGCTGAGAGGAAGCAGTTCAGGTAGATGTCTCCATGCAAGTTAGGGGTATCCAGAGAAAGCCCGAAATATCCCACTGATATTGTCATCCTGAAACAGAGTACAAAGGAGAACTGAAGCAGCAAGTTTACATAGCCCTCCCAACATGTACAATTAAAAAATATAATTATTTAAGGAAACTCAAAATTCTTTAAACCAGGCAATGGAGAAGAGCAGAGAGCAGGACCCTACCCAGAGAAGTCGTGACACCTGAGATGGAGGCAGAGACGATGACGTGGAGAGATGGAGAGGCTGGGGACTTGAGATCCAGAGAGAGAAAGGGGCTGTGTGCTGATGACTAGGGGTGGGGGGAGGGCATGCTTACAGGGTATACCCTTTGGTTGGTTAATAATGCATGGACGGGATTGTAACTATGGCAATGAAACAATATATGACAGAATGAATGTAAAACCTATGGTATCCCATGTAAACTATCACATAATTCACAATAAAACAGTAAAAAAAAATTATTTAAACCAGGAACAGGAGGGATCTAACTATAGATCTAACTATACATCTTACTTATCAGAACAAAAGAGAACAACCTTCAGCCAAATGGTATCAGTGTGCAAAAGTATCACAGCAAAAAGGTTTATAGACTTTTGTTGTTGTTTTGTTGGTTCTGTCGAGTTGGTTCTGTCCCATAGTGACCATGTATAGGGCTTCCAAGGAGTGGCTGGTGAGCTTGAACCACCAACCTTGTGGTTCAAACCAACTTTGAAATAGAGTACATTAACCAACAGCGCCACACCAGGACTCTCTAGATAAACTTTGTTGTTGTTGTTACATGCCATCAAGTTGGTCCCGCTCCATAGCGACCCTAATAGGGTTCCCAAGGAGCGGCTGGTGAGCTTGAACCGCCAACCTTGTGGTTCAAACTTACATTACAATCCAGCGCATTAACCCAAAGCACCACATAGATAGGTTTGATTCATTAAAAGAAGAAATTCTAACCTGCTTTTTAGTTTTAAAAATCCTAATCTGGGACACTGAAAGAAGCCTGCTTCTCCCTCTCTGAGCCTCTCCAAGTCCAACCATTGAAAAAGGAACTGGAGAATGGGTAAGGAGGCAGATATCGAGTGGGGTGTGGTAGGACTGGAGAGAAAAGATCAAATGAGGTCAAAACATTATGCCAAACATTTGGAGAAAGATACCAGGCAGACACCAATAATAGTACCTTGGCAACAAAAACAACATATATACGCCCTGTAGGGTAGTGATATGGCACTGCAGGATAAAACAATGGGCTTCAAGGTTGGTTTGAGCCTCAGGGCTGCTATAAGTCGGAACCTACTCAAAGGCACTTCAACAACAACAAACATCGTAGGTTATGAGTTGAGTTGCTAATCATAGGATCAGCAGTTCATGTTTACCAGCCGCTCCATGGGAGAAAGATGGAACTTTCTGCTCTGAGATTTGCAGCCTCGGAAACCCTACACTAAGTTGCTATGAGTTGGAACCAATTCCACAGCACACAACAACCATCACCATCACCATCACTACCTGGCAACCAGCCAGAAGAGGCTGGTCCAGAGCAACTGACACCACCTGATGACACTGGTGGATAAGAGAGGGTACTCCTAGTGGTGGGGCCATATCTTCTCTCATTTGCATGCTCCCCACTGTCCCTGGCCTGGGTCTTGTCCTCAGTAGGCACTCTGTTGAAGACTGACACTCCTTAGCAAACCAAATCTTTATGGACTGAGTGTTTTTAATTCATCTGCAGGTTGAAATTGCAGCTGGTGCAAACAGAGAAAAAGGAGTGGGCTTGAGTCCCTGGGAAATCCAGAGAAATCCAGAGCTTAGTGAACCACAAAGAGATGACTCACTACAGACTGGCAAGTTTGTAGTACAAACTAAATGCCTAGAAGCCAACAACAGGGTAAGGGTGGGAGGTGGGGGTGAGGTGCACTGCTTTGATAGGATCTGGGGCTATTCATTGGAAATGGGTGACTCATTGTTCCCCCAGTATGTAAAGTTGTTGGCTGCCACCAGGCTGGTTGAATCTAGTAGTGAGGACCCTGAGATGAAGTCCTCCCTACTCACCCATCGATCACTGCTCCCCTAGCAGCTCCAGGGCATCACAGAGCCTGAACACTCAACAAAAACTCTCTAGGGCCCTCCCTGATGCCTGGTGAAATGTCTGATTAGGGGAGCTAGCCAAGCCCTGCCTCCAGGATAGGCACTGAACATCCCAGAGCACAGCAGCTCAGCCCGTCACCTCTGTAACCTGGAAGAAATGGTGTCTTCACATTCAGATGCTTCTTAGAAGCCTCAGCTGTCCTTCTCAGCTGCTGCTGGTGACTGGGTAGTATATGTGTGTGTGTGTGTGTGTGTGTGTGTGTGTGTGTGTGTGTGTGTGCAGAATGGCACAGGAACAAACAAGCAAGGAGAGCACAGATCTGCCTCAGACCTGGAGTGATTCCCCAAAGATCCTGTATTGCCCCCTCCCAAAGTCTCCAAAGCAGTTTTCATGTGCCTTTTCTGAGAGTCCAACAAATGAAGAATTGTGGCAAGCTCATTTCTTCCCTTGCAAAGCACACCTCTTTCACTTTCTGATGACACAGCCTTTCAACTTGTGTCTGAGACTTGTCTGTGTGCAAAAAGCCTCAGGCAGGTCTCACTTACGCACCACAGCATTATGGACATGATGGTGATCATTCGGATATTCCGGGTTTGGAGCAGATCCAGAATGCTGAGGGACTGCTGCTTCTGGGAACTTAGGTCTTGTAGCTGCAGGAAAGACATGGCAATCGGATCGAAGGGGAAGAAGGTCAGAGACTCGAGAGTATCCAATAACACCCGAAACCCTGGCATCTTAGCTTCTCTTCCTGTGTCTCAGAGTTGGGGAGTGTGTTATGTTTCAGCCTTGAAGAAAAGAAGAGTATGTATTGTGACTGCGCGCTGGGCTGCTGAGGGTTTTCCTAGGCCTTGTCAATAACCAAATTGAGTGAAGAATGAAAAGGAGAAGCAGGTGGTCAGTCCCTGGGGGACGCAATAAGGGCTCCCTGTGCCCCACTCCCACCCTTGTCATTGACCACATTCCAGGGAAGCCTCCAAGCAGTCCTTCCAGGACTGACTCCTTGCCCTCTGGGTTAGAGATAGAAGTTGGCTGTGTGTTTTATTGATTGGATATTTACAAATAATTAATGTTTTGAGCCCTCATGTCAAGTATGCATAGTTACTTGTCTACTTCAGGGGAACAAAAATGTCAGATAGAAAAACAGGAAAATTGACCTGAGCTTCACCCAGAGTAACTTCCTATGTAATTAGGCACAGCCAAGGCCATTAATAAACCACACGTCTAAACACACTAATGTTGCTTTCTTAAGCAAACCCAGCCTTGTAGCTTGTTTTTCCCCGAGTTTGCAGTTCAACAGAAGGTCAACTTCTGACTTAAAGGATCCCCTGAAATTGCCTCATTTCCTCAAATATGCCAGTGGGTTTATGAGTTTACCTAGACTGACCCTTCACTTAAAGGCAGCCAAAGGCCTCTCTGCCCCTGCCCTACCCTTTGCAGACCAGCACCTTTCCCAGGACATGCTAAGTGGGAGCTCTTGCCCCACTGTCTGTAACCATCAGCCTCTTTGCTGCCTACAATCACTGACCTCTTTCTCAGTCCCCTCCCTGCATCTGCTCTTGAATCCTGAACATCTCTGCCATGCCTGCAGCTCACACTTCAGCATGACTGATGCTGTTCCCACACCCAGTCCCTGGGACCATTTCTGCTTCCTGGTCTCCCTGGTCAGCTCAGAGACATTCCAGAACCACATCAAGCAGCATGTTCAGCCTCTAACCTCTTCTTGTAGTCACGAGACTGAGAACACTGCCTGCTGCAGAGAGGGGAGAAGGAGAGGAAACAGGAAGGAGAAAGGAGAACCAGGAACCAGGCAGAGCCAAGAAATTACTCATGGTGTGTGAGAGCAGGGTTTGCAGGAGGAAGAAAAGTAGAGGGGGGAGGAAAGGGGTGGATAGCAAAGAGGCCCCTGTTCCAATATGTGATGAAACAAACTAATCACTAGTGGGTGGCAAAGACTGAACATGTCTAGCTCTAAATCTATCACGCGTCACTTAATTGTGTTTTTAAGATGACAAACTATGATGTTGTTGTTGTTGTTAAGTGCCATCGAGTCGGGTCCGACCCATAGCGACCCTGTACAGAGTTTCCGAGGGTGTAAATCTTTACGGGAGTAGAAAGCCTCATCTTTCTCCCGCGGAGCGACTGGTAGTTTCGAACCGCTGACCTTAAGGTTCGCAGCCCGATTCATAACCACTACGCTACCAGAGCTCCTTGACAAACTATGATAGCAACAATGATTTCTGAAATGATGTACTGGACTGCAAAGTTGGTTTGAATCGCAAGGTTGGTGGTTCAATCTCACCAGCTACTCCTCAGAAACCCTATACAGGGTCACTATGGGCCAGATCTGACTCGACGGCACTTAACAACAACAACAACTTCATGAGAGCCTTCTTCCTTATGAAGGTGTGTGTTATTAAAAGTAATGGGAAAGGTGAAGTGTTAGGCAGTTGGTACTTTTCTCCTCAACTTCCAAACTGGATCAGAATCTGCCTTGTGGGCAGCTGGGGCTTGAGCAGTGAGAGGGCTGGGCTCCTGTGTAAAGGGAGGGCTTTAGGACAGTGTAGGCTGCTCTCAAACCCTGTCAAGTGTGGCTCTCCCGTTTGCTGCTTACCTCAGTAGGGTCAAAGATGGCTGAGGTTACAACAATCCGGTTGATTTTAGCAGCCTTGCGGATGATCCCCTCTGCTTCTTTATAACGTCCCTGAGAGATGAGCCATCTGGGAGACTCAGGGATGAACCTAGAAGTACAAGCAGCAATCTCATTGAGGCCTCCAGGCCCAATAGTTTACAACAGCCCAGGTATGGCTCAAGTGGAGGTGGGAAACAAAGCTTCAGAACCAGAGCTCAGTGTGTGGAATGCCTGGTGTTTACAAGCCAAAGTGAAGAGATGAAGTGTGAGCTCTTGAGTACCGTTCACTTAGGAGGGGCCAGCACACCATGATGGAAGAATTCCTACACTGGCCAGCCACTTCCATTTCCTAAGATCAGTGGTGCCACCTGCAGGGCTGAAGCCTGGCTTCGGTTGATGTGCTCAGTCCTGTCCAGCCCCTTGTCCTGCCATACTCCCTGCATGGTCCCCCTGAAACCACAGCACTGTCCGCACTAAACTCTGAACCTCTATTTTCCCCTCACCCAAGCCCTGATCCACCCAAAAGGTTTTTCAGATGGTTTGCCTAAAATAATATTTATGAAGGCATCTGATTGCTTTGAGCCTTTGTGGCTCTTAACTTTTGACCTCACCGTGACTGGGTAACCCCTGACCAGGATCCATGCTGTGTGCTGTTTCTTCTCGCTTGTGCCCTAAAAATGCTCTCAGCTCCTTGTAGCTTAGCTTCCCTACCTGCAGTCCCTCTGCGTGGTCCCTTTCTGGTTGGGGAATGGCATCCTCTCTGCCAGGCCAACTACTCTAGCTTAGAGACTCAGGTGGACCCCAGCTTTCATGTAGCCACCCTGAGAGCCCCCACTTTATCTCTCTTCCCTCAGTGTCGTGGCATGAGGCCTAAGCAACACTGACAAGCAGAACCAAGGCCTAAGGGCTCTTGTCTTGGGGCCTGATAAATTCTTGTAGGTCATGCTGGTTCCCATTGCTTCTCTACGACCTCTTCTCCCTCTCCTTTCCTTCAGACCAATCCAGTATAAAGCTGAGAAAAAGTCTGCTGATATGTTGGGATTTTTCTGTTTTTGAGTGTGGAAAAACATTCTGAAATAACTTAGATACAATCTATACTTCCTGTCCCTGTGAGCCCAAATAGGGATTTATGGGTTGTTGCTGCCCTCTAGCGAAGACCAGCTAGAACAACCACACTTACCACCAGAGCGCTGCACACAGCAACCCAGGCACCGTCAGCGCCAGCAGCAGCATCCTCCAGGTTCTGATGAAGTAAGCAAACAGTGGCAGCAACATGTACCCAAATGAATAAAATATGCACACTCCTAACGTGGAGAATACAATGCGAGCTGACTTGCCAAGAATTTCTGTTCCTGTTCAAAATAAGGGAGAAGTCATGTTAGCTTTTGAATTTGGTTTGTTTCCATATTAATCTTCTATGGTATCTTTCTCAGCATATGGACAAGAAATCAGCCAGATCTATGTTTAAGTTCCCATGCCCTGAGAAGAGGGTGGGGTTCTGAACTCAGTCAAGTCTGACCATTTCCTGGGGGCACCTTGTTGTAATCTCAGTGACAAATCAATGATGAAAATGTCACCACTTTCCTATGCTACATGCTACAGATGCTACATCAGGAACCCAAGTGCAATCCACACACAAGGAAAAACTCATTGAAGGTGAAGTAACCACTGAGAATGCACATGCTGACTGTTATTCTTGAAGGAAGAAATATTCCATTTAAGTGTGAAGAGAAAAAAAGAATAATCCTTTCAATAATACAATAGCTTTCTTCCTTAGTGAGACCGCCAATCATGAGCATTACTCCTCGAGTCATGCCTCCACCAGGCCTGAGCAGTGGCAGGCCCTTTTCATGGATGATCTTTGGTGGGTCCTAGTAAAATGAAGTGCCAACAAGACCAAGGTGCCACACTGCAGAGGTCAGAGAAGAACTGGAATTAAGAAGCCAGACTCGTGTGATGCTGAGGACCCAAGGTTGGTCACTGGTCTGACTCAATTTCCCTGTCTATAAATTATGTTCACCAAGAATCCCTGGTCAGTGTTGCTAGAGACCACTTCCCTTTGAGGGACGGCATGGCTGTGTCCAAAAAAGGGATGGTGAGGTGATGGTGAAACACAGGATCAAGTACTCAACTCTAACTTGATGGCCATACCCAGGACAAAAGCTGCCACGTAGTTGGAGATCTGGCCCATGCCTACAATGATAAACAGCACGGTATACATCTCGAAGTTTGTTGAAAAAACCTGCAGGAAGCTGAAACCTGTCTGCATGGCCATGGTCACAAACAGCACATTCTTCCGACCAAACCTGGGAAGAGATGAAGAGTGAAAGAGGATCAGTGGGGAAAGGCAGCAGAAACGGGTTTCGTGAAGAGAGGTGTTCCCCAGACCCATCAGGGAGGGGTTATCTGGTGTCAGGGACAGCCCAGACTCCCAGTGGTGGTGGTGGTGGCTGTGTGCTAGGGAGTCAGTTCTGACTCACAGTTACCCTGTATAGGGTTTCCGGAAAGACTCAGCTTTCTCCTACCTAGTGACTGGCAGAGTCAAATTGCTGACCTTGCAGCTAGCAGCCCAGCATGTAACCTATTATGCTACCAGGGCTCCCAGTCTCTGTTCTATTACTTTCCTTCTATGCTTCCCAGGACAAACATGCAGTCTGGACAGCAGAATTGTCCAAAAGGCACAATTATGGTAATGATTGAAATGGTAATGATTGAAACACTGAAAGTGATATGTTTAAATACACATATTCATAATGATACGTATGTTTTTAAAAGGTCAACTTTTGAGGAAGATGAGTGACAATTATCATGAAAACTGGCAAATAAAGAGAACAGGAGCATTTGTCCTGACCTTCCCAGGTCAACTACGTGAACAGTAACCAATAACAGATAAGGGCAAGTGTCACTTTATAAAAGGATTCTAACTCTTAATTAGAATTAGGAGAATCAGAATACCACCATTTTATAACCCTCAATGAATGAACAGGGATTCCACATCAATGAGTGCTAACACCATAGTCACTGCACATGTCCTGTAGTCCTAACAAAGGGATTGAACCTGAACCTGCTATAGCTTCTGGATCCAGCTGCCAAGTTGTAAGAAATACAGTGAAAGAGGAATATGCTGAACTGCACCATAAGGGTGCAATTAGCAACATTCAGGCTGGGAAATTCTACCGGAGAAACATGGGTTTCATCAACAGATAAAAAACAGGTAAAGAAAGGGATGGAGGGAGAATCTATAGGTTAAAATACACTAAAAGGCATGTCAAAATTTTTAAGTGGAAAAGAATAAATTGATACCTAAGATATACATTAAGGAGCTCTGGTAGCATAGTGGTTACAAATCGGGCTGTGAACCTCAAGGTCAGCAGTTCGAAACTACCAGCTGTTCTGTGGGAGAAAGATGAGGCTTTCTGCTCCCGTGAAAGGTTTACAGCCTCGGAAACCCTGTACAGGGTCGCTATGAGTTGGAACGGACTCCACAGCATATCACCACCATCACTAAGATGTACATTTGGGTGACAAAGCTACAAAAAACTCCCAAGGAAGTGATTATTGTAAGAATTTGAATTGTTATTGTTTTGTTAGGTGCCACTGAGTTGGTTCTGTCTCATAGCGACCCTGTACAGGGTTTCTGAGGCTATAAATCTTTACGGGAGCAGAAAGCCTCATCTTTCTCCCACGGAACAGCTGGTAGTTTCGAACAACTGACCTTGAGGTTCACAACCCGATTCATAACCACTACGCTACCAGAGCTCCTTGGTCCCAGAATAGTGGTTACTTAATGTGGGAGGGAGGGCCTTGCAATTGGGATGGGCACATGGATGTGGCTTCTTTGTGGCCAGCAAAGTTCTGTTTCTTGACTTGGTGATGGTTACCATGCTATTTACTTTGGAATCATTCATTAAACCACACATTTTTGTTGTGTGATTTTCTGTCTGTGTTCATTTTACAATAAAAATGGTTTTTTACATTTTGTTTTGTTTTTAAGACCTTGGCAAAAACAGGGAGGAATATGTCAACCTAGTGGCAAATAACAAGTTCAACTTGAGGCAGGTTGACACCCATTTTTACTCAATGAATATTTACAGAGCACTTAGTATATACCAGGCACTGGGAGATAGCAGAATAAAAGCAATGCTATCTCTGTCCTCAGGGCAGTCTAGTCTATAGCCAAGCGGTTGAGGGACACATTATCCACATTAATCAAACAACTACACAACTGAATATAATTATACACTGAGACAATTGCACTGAAAGGAAGGCACCCAGGTCCACAAAAGACCCAACAAATAAAAAAGGAGGGATTTGAGAGATAATTAGGAGGTAAATTTAGTTATGCTTGGTGGGGGCTAACAGAGAGAAGGTTACCAGGTCTTTGGCTTATGATTAGAGGACATGGAGGCTGGGGACTGTGTCCCTCATTAGAGTCTATGACTCTGTCCTAGACTTATAGACCTAATCTCCATCCATCTCGCACAGGGACCTGACAGCTTTCACTTTGGAGGGGCTGCTCCAATTGCCTCTGGCTCCCAAAGACAGTGAAAGAGTCTCATTGGCTATAGGCAGCCAGTAGAACAAGGCACAGTGCAACGCTTCAGAAGGACCCTCAAAGAAGACCAGATGATGGACCCAGCCCTCATATCCAAGTCTGCAGAGGCCCTGTTGACTGTGCCCGAGAACATGAAAGAGAGATATAGGTTAAGTCTGTGGCTGTGTGCATGGCAGGAAGATGCCAGGTACCTTTAAACTCAGAGGGCTGGGAAGAAGAAAATGGGGTCAGGAGCCACACTGCCTAGGTTGGGCCTGACATGTGCCTGTATCTACAAGTGGGGCCAGTATCTGGAAAGAGCTCAGGGTGTCTTTTCTAAATGCTGTCTGGTAGCCAAGAGTCCTTTCAACAGCCTTCCACTGAGGCAGCTCTGTGGCAGGGCTGAAGGTGTGTGCTACACTGCCTGTTTGGACACTACCTGAGAATCAAAGACATCCCATGAATGGGTTCCTCTGCTCAGCATACCTCTTATGAGTCTCAAAGCAAAGGTCACCACCACCAGTAGGTGCGTCTGGCCAAGTCTCCCAAATGCCTGTGTGTGAGTCCAGTACTGAGAAGGAACATGCTGAGGCTGATTTTACTTTCTCTAGAACTCTTAGCTTTTGAGTACAGTAGTACCTCCGCAGTAGAAAAAAATTCAACCCAAACTTGACTGTGCTATCCCATTTATTACTCTTTCACAAGCAAGAGTGACAGCTGTGATCTCATTTTCTCAGGACCAGAAGGGGCTGGTCACACAGAGCAGTAGCTTTCAGAAAGTTAGGCTCTGGAGTCCAAAGGCTCCTCAAAGGAAAGGGAGAGACTGAGTGGGAACTCTGGGCCCCTCCTGCATTAACCAGAGGAGTTGCACCTTTTTATTTATTGTATACATTGTGTTTCCCAAAGCCACAAGGCCCAAGATGTCCAGGGGATCTCTCCAAAATTAATATTCTCTCAGCTGGTCTGTCTATTCATAGTACTGGGCCTCAACCAGGAAGGAGGCTATTCTCCCCCATTGTAGTGACATTTTTGGTTGTCACAATTGTGGGGGAGTTTGTTTATAGCTTTTAGTGGATAGAGGTCCGAGATGCTGCTAAACATGTTACAATGCCCAGGAAAGCCCCTGCTGCAACAAAGCATTATCCAGCCCAAAATGTCAATTGTGAAATCCTGGTCTAGAAGGAGACTCCAACCACCATCCACCCCACACATTGTTCTGCAGTAAAAGTGCCCTACATACCAACCAAGGTAATGGTGACTGATGGTGTGCCCTGGAGTCAGTTCCGACTCATAGAGACTCTCTATAGGGTTTCCAAGGCTGTAGATCTTTACGGGAGTAGAAACCCTCACCTTTGTCCCACAGAAACACTGGTGGTTTCAAACTGCTGACCTTGAGGTTAGCAGCCCGACTTGTAACCACATCACTAGGGGCAGTCCCTAATTGCAAAACAGACAAGTATAACCTCTATCCCCATTTTCCCTTCCCAAGTGCCAGTTCTTGGTAGTTTGGGTTTGGGTTTGGGACCAGAAGGGCTTATTTCCAAAGTCTATCAACAAATGACAAATATACACATACCCACAAAAACCCAATAGTAATTATCCCTCTACTTTTTCCCAGGGTTGTCGCTCTCATAACTCATGCACATAAAGATAACTCGATTATGCCAGACAAAAGGCTCTGACAACCTGGAATTATTCTAATGGCTCTTGAATTTCAGGCTTATTAATATGCCAGTAAGGAGGTTAAACCTTTGCCCTATATAAAAGCTATTGTTGATCTCCTAGACAACAAGTTGAGGGCATGAGTCTATTGCTGTTAGGTAATTTGTTTGGCTTAGGTTTTAGAACTGGCTTATTCAGAAGTAATGAAATCAGAAGCTGTCCACCCCACAGAGCCCTGGGCCTCCTATGGGGGTACACACAAGTTCTGAGGGGTGAAGAAACAAGCCGAAGGCAGGGACTGAATCCAGAGCAGGCATACTTTTAGTTATTTCACTTACTTAAGTGATTTACTTAAGAGGTTCTGATGCCAAAACTTTGAAAAAAGATTTGAAAGATACTATATAAGCCCTTCTGAATTCTAAGGTCCTCAATGTTCTCATGAGCTTTGTTTTCACTGTTTCCTTTAGAGCAGCACTTTGGGAACTGAAATACTTCCTCAAGTAATTATGGTGTTACACTTCTGGTGTGGCACTGTAGGATAAGCACTAGACTTCAAACCACAAGATCAGTGATTCAAACCCACCAGCTGCACCTTAGAAACTACATTTATGAGTCAGAACTGACTCCACAGCACTTAACAACAACATGGTAATCAAGTTCTTAGTCTACACTCTATGACATAGCTGACCCAAGAAAATGCATTGAGTTTCAAGTTTGAACTTGGGTTAACTTCTCCATGCCTTCCATATCAAGGTAATTCCTTTGAGCTTCAGCTGCCACTCAACCCTACAAGAGGGAACTTCCCACCATTCCCACTTAGGAAAGCCTAAGCTCAACCCTGAACCCCCTCACTTCTTGCTCTACACGCTCTACCTAGGCAACCTCATCTACACTCAGGTCATTGGTGAGGGTTCTATGTGCTGACAATTCCCATATGTGTTTCTCCAGCCCAAACCTCTCCTGGAACACCATGTCCATTAGAGAAACAAAATCAAAAAGACTGTTGCTGCTGAGGTGATTCTGATGCATGTCACCTCATCTCAGTAAGTTCAAATTAAACTCAACATGTTCTCCCCAAACCTGGTCCTTCCAGTGTTCTGTCTTAGAGAAGGGCATCCTTATCCACCAGTCATGCGACCAGAAATCTTCCTCCCTTCCCTTACCACATTCAATCCATCACCGGTCCTGCTGAGTTGACTTGCTACCACTTCTTTCCATCTCTACCACCACTGTCCTAGTCCAAGCCACCATCATCTCCTGCATAGTGATAGCCTCTTTATTTGTCCCTCCACATCCCTCTTGCTTCCATTCAATCCAAGGTAAATGAATAATTAAAGAATGCAATTCTGATTATATCATCTTCCTACTTAGAAAAACCCTTAATAGCATCTCACTACTCTTTGACCCAACAGAATGTGGAAATCATCGGACAATCTCTTTGATATCTCAAGCAAGTAAAGTTTTGCTCAAGGTAATACAGAAACAGCTACAATCATACATTGACAGAGAACTTCCAGAGGTTCAAGCTGGATTCAGAAGAGGCCGTGGAACCAGAGATATCATTGCAGATGTCTGATGGATCTTGGCTGAAAGCAGAGAATATCAGAAGGATGTTTACCTATGCTTTATTGACTATGTGAAGGCTTTCAATTGTGTGGATCATGACAAGCTATGGACAACATTGAGAAATATGAGTATTCCAGAACACTTAATTGTACTTCTGAGAAATCTGGACCTGGACCAAGAGGCAGTTGTTCGAACAGAGCATGGGAACACTGAATGTTTTAAAATTGGGAAAGGTGTGCGACAGGGTTGTGTTCTTTCACCATTCTTGGTCAATATGTATGCTGAGCAAATAAAACGAGAAGCTGGGTTCTATGAAGGAAAACGTGGCGTCAGGATTGGAGGAAGACTTATTAACAACCTGAGATATGCAGATGATACAACCTTGCTTGCTGAAACTGAAGAGGACTTAAAATATTTACTGATGAAGATCAAAGAGCACAGCCTTACGTATGGATTACAACTCAATGTCAAGAAAACAAAAATCCTCCCACTGAACCAATAAACAGCATTCTCATCAATGGAGAAGAGATTGAGGTTGTCAAGGGCTTCATTCTTCTTGGATCAACTATCAACACTCGTGGAAGCAACAGTCAAGAGATCAGACGACGTACTGCATTGGGCAAATCTGCTGCACAGGAACTTTTTAAAGTATTGAAGAGCAGAGATGTCAGCTTGAGGACTAAGGTGTGCCTGACCCAAGCCATGGTATTTTCCGTAACTTCATATGGATGTGAAAGCTGGACAGTGACTAAGGAAGATCGTAGAAGAATTGATGCCTTTGAGTTGTGATGTTGGAGGAGAATACTGAAAGTGCCATGGACTGCCAAAAGAACCAATAGATCTGTTTTGGAAGAAGTGCAACCAGAGTGCTCCTTGGAGGCCAATATGCCTAGGCTTCGTCTCTCATACTTTGGACACATTGTCCGGAGAGAACAGTCGCTGGAGAAGGATGTCATGCTGGGTAAGGTGGAGGGTCAGAGAAAAAGAGGAAGACCCCCAACGAGATGGATCAGCCAGGTGACATCATTGATGGCATCAAGTGTGGTGGCGGTAGTGAGGTTGGCCCAGGATCGGACATTGTTTCGTTCTGCTGTGCATGGGGTCGCTATGAGTCGGTTCCGACTCGATGGCACCTGACAACAACTCTATGACTAAATTCAAACTCCTTTCTGTGATTTACATTGCCTGCTTTTCTTCTCTGGCGTCTGACCACCTCACTGTCTTCATCTCTACATCATTCTCCACACAGTGGACTTTTTTTTCTCCAGTTTTTGGTCAAGCCACCTAGACACTTCTTAAGTCTAGGTTTTAGCACATGCTATTCTCTGTGCTCTAAATGCTTTTTCCCTCACCACCCCTTTACCTGGCTGTTTTCTACTCATCTATCAAATTTCAACTCATACTTCATCTTCTAGGAATGCCTTCCCTGGCTGACACTCTCTTAGCACTCTGTACTTCTCTTTATCACTTACTACAGTGCAAGACAGCACTAACTTGCATAATTAGTTGTTTAATATATTGTCTTGCTAGAAGTGCTAGTTGAGCAAAAACCCAGAACAGTTAGCCATGTAACACAGAAGAGTAGTTATAATTAGGGGCTTTGGATCAAGACGATCTGGATCTAAATATCAACCTACCCCTTGCTAGCTATTTGATCTTGGACAAGTTACTCAATCTCTATGGTTTTCATTTTCTACATCTATAAAACATGGAAATTAATAGTTCCTACCTGATAGATTATGAGGATTAAATTAGTTTTCATTTATATAGTGCTAATAACAGTGTCTGCCACATATTAGGTGCTGGTGTTGGTGTGTATTTTTGAGTTGTTTCCAGATCATTTAACAACACCATGTACAACAGAATGAAACTCTAACCTGTACTGTACCATCCTTATAATTGTTGTTATGTTTGAGTCTGTTGCTGCAGCCTCTGTGTCAATTCATCTCTTTGAGGGTCTTCCTCTTTCTCACTGACTCTATCAAGCATGATGTCCTTCACCAGGGACTGGCTCCTCCTGAGAACAAGTCCAAAGTAAATGAAATGAAGTTTAACCATATTGCATCAAAGGAGCATTCTGGCTGTACTTCTTCCAAGACAAATTTGTTCATTCTTCTGGCAGTCCATGGTTTACTCAATATTCTTCACCAACACCATCATTCAAAAGCATCAGTTCTTCTTCGGTCTTCCTTATTTGTTATCCGGCTTTCATATTCACGTGAGGGATTGAAAACACCATGAGTTACGTTAGGTGCACCTTAGTCCTCAAAAATGACACGCTAGCTTTTCAACATTTTAAAAATGTTTTTTGCAGCATATCTGTCCAATGCAATACATAGTTTGATTTTTTAACACATGCTTCCATGAGTATTGCTTGTGAATCCATGTAAAATGAAATCCTTGACAACTTCAATCTTTTCCCCATTTATCATGATGTTATTTATTGGTCCAGTTGTGAGGATTTTTGTTTTCTTTTACATTGAGGTGCAATCCATACTGAAGGCTCTGATCTTCATCAGTAAGTACTTTAAGTCCTCTTCACTTCCAGCAAGCAAGATTGTGCTAGCTGCATATCACAAGTTGTTAATGAGTCTTTTCCCAGTTCTAATGCTGTTAAGTCCTAATGTGGCATTGTAAGCTAATATGACAGACTGTGAGGTCAGTTTGAACTATAAGGTTGGCATTTCAAGCTCACCAGCTGCTCCTCAGAAACCCTATACAGGGTCGATGGCACCTAACAACAACAATAGGGCAAATAATTCCAGAAACTTGACTACATGAAGAAGAATGTGGCATTGAGTCGATTCCAACTCATAGCGACCCTGTATAGGGTTTCCAAGGAGTGGCCGGTGAGTTTCAACTGCAGACCTTGCGATTCAAACAATCTTGCGGTCTAGTGCTTATCCATACCATGACTCCAATTTGCCCTGTTAGGTGCCATGTATTTATTAAATAAATGCAAATAATCAATTGATGCTTATTGCTAGATTATGGATCAGGCTCAATTAGAATCAGTAATCAATGATCAAGGTCTATTTAACGCTTACATTTACTGGTGACTATGGGAATTTTTCCCTTTTTAAAATTGGTAGATGGCACCTTGGAAAGGAAAATGTAATGAGAAATATATATATTTAAAATTTTCATGAATAAAAACTTCTCAGATAAAGACAATAAGCCATGGATGTAAATATGCCAAACTATGACCTTGAGCTTGTGCTGTTGGATAAAATGGTTTTGTTCTTAAGGTAAGATGTCATTCTCATTCTGAACTTCTCTATTAGATATGGGAGGCAGAAGTTCCAACCAGCTGGGAGGATGTTGGACTCCTCTCCTCTGATGAACACTGATTCTATGGGTGTTCTCATACTGCAGCCAAGTGGCTTCCTGAAAGTCTCTCTTCTTGCCTTGTTGTTGTTGTTAAGTGCCATCGAGTCAGTTCTGACCCATAGCGACCCTGTACAGGGTTTCTGAGGGTGTAAATCTTTATGTGAGTAGAAAGCCTCATCTTTCTCCCACAGAGCAGCTGGTAGTTTTGAACCGCTGACCTTAAGGTTCGCAGCCCGATTCGTAACCACTACGCTACCACAGCTCTTCTTGCCTTAGGTTTTTCAAAAAGACCCTGAAGCTCCTGGCTAGGAAGATACAATATAATGGACCCTTTGGAGAACTTCAAGACACCTATGAACTTTTACCAGAAAAAATTCTGATGTTTTTCAAATTCTGCATATGATTTCAAGGAGTTATGGACTCCCTAAACCATTATGGACCTTGACTTAAATGCCTTGTCTTTGAAAAAATAACTTACTTATGAGAAACACGTCAAACCTGGATTCTTCTTCATTATCCCATAACCATAGGCCTATTAGCTAAGATGGATCAGTCCTGCAGAAATGAGAGTTCTGCCCATTGCTCCACTACTGGCTAGCAAGATTTCCTTGCACTTTGCAGACAGATAGGTGTTCTGGGAAATGGAGAGATAGCCATCGATGGTACCACTGGAAGATCTACAATACAGTGAATGTAGTGTCAACTTCTCTCATACTTGAGAACATGAGAGAGTCGTGTTCATCAGGGAAGGTCCAGCCAGGCTAGTGCAGAAGTAAATCATGGCCTATTTCCTGGTCACCTGGACTATGGATATACCCTGCTTCTATGACTCAGGTTTCTTAACTTAGCAAATATTAGTCAGTACAGGTTGCTGGCTCTTTTATTTGGTATGGAGTTGATACTAAAGATGCAGCTTCCTCCTTCTTTTAAAATACTCCTGGATTGAGAAAACACTGTTAACTAAAGCCAAGGGCCAGGCACATGCTCCTTGCTCAGTGCTGGGGTCCCCTGCAGCTACAGAAGACAGACACCTTACCTGTCTGAGAGCTGCCCCGAAATGAAGGAGCCCACCAGCACACCCACGAAAAACAAGGAGATTGTGAGCGGGGCCTTCCAGTCGTCCTCACACACCAGGTTCCACTGAAAGAGGAGCAAAGGGATGTATCACTCACTTCTTTTGTAACTTTTAAATTTGAAGGCTTCTTAGAAAATTACATGAGAACACCCTGCATCCTTGCATGCTCTGACAGCCTTACAGCATAGATGTATCAATTCACTAAGGCAATGCCTCCCCTGGGTAGTAAGGCTAGAGCCAAGTTCCCTCTCACAGGGAAAGGGGGCTCCCCCAACGCCCTGTTTTTTATAGCTTGCAGCCCAATGTCTGGCTTCCAATCTGAAAGGAGAGCGGGGACAGGCAAGGAGCAAGCACTCTGTCCATATGGTGACCCTGAGGAAAAGGCAAGACTTCTCATGCTTACTTCTAAGAATCTAGGCAGAGCCTAGGACTGTGGCTGGGGCAGGGCTTTCTTTCTTAATCAGTGGGCATGAAAGGCACAGGAGTGACCATGGACTGGGGATCCAGCAAGGACGCTATCATCTAGACTTATTCCTTTAGCTCTGCTTCAGCCTCTATCCTAGGCCTGGAGTCCCTGAATCCTTCTGGTAACACCTTGAGTTGGAATCCCTGACTCACGGCACACCAACACTTCAGCCAAATTATGACAAGCTGAGAGTCAGAAACTGAGTTCTAGCTTCCATTCTGTTAACTGGTTGTCTAACCTCAAACTTCATTATCCCCACATGCCCCCAGTGCCTTGATTCTCCATTTGTAAATCGGAGATTGGGGTAAAAAACAGGTTAAATTACTCTAGTCTTCCAGCACCCAATATGTAGTTCCATTTTCAGTTACCACAAACAGGAAAAGTAGTCTGTGAGCCTGGGATGGGCACACAGGAGAAGTAGCTGAACACTCACATATTAAGCTGGCTCAGCCTCACAAGGAGCCAATAGAAGAAAGAAAAGCCAAAACAGGAAACTTGATGGTTCCCAGAAAAATGTTTCTCATAATAGAGAGATAGGTGCATTGTAGAAAGTAATGAAGAAGTTCTCTAGGCTTCCCACAGAAACAACTTCCACCCAGGGAATTCAGACCCTGGCTGCTGGCCTACCTCCCACAGAACCCACTGCCTTCCCAGTAACCTCCATGAGAAAGCAATTCTTGTGGGCCAGTGAGTAGGGAAAAACAAGTGTACTTGAGGGCCCTGCTAAGGCTGTGCAGCACACACAGGCTCTAGGCACCTGGGGTGGGGGTGCAGCAGAGGACTGATCACCTGGCTCTGTGGCTCTGCACTCCAGAGTAAGCATGCACAGGAAGAGGCTGAAAGTGGGGTGGCAATCCCCAACGTAGAGAGGGATTGCTGCTGTTGTTGTGTGCAGTCAAGTTGGTTCTGATTCATAGCAACCCTGTGTAGGGTTTCTGAGGGGCAGGTGGTGAGTTTGAAACGCCAATTTTATGGTTCAAACCAACCGTACAGTCCAGCACATTAACCCACAGTGCGATACCAGGACTCCAGAGAGGGACTTGTTGTTGTTGTTAAGTGCCATCAAGTCAGTTCCGACCCATAGTGATCCTGTATAGGATTTCTGAGGAGAGAGGAATTAGGGGTACCTATTACAAAAGGAGCTCTGGTAGCGTAGTGGTTACGAATTGGGCTGCGAACCTTAAGGTCAGCAGTTCGAAACTACCAGCCGCTCCGCGGGAGAAAGATGAGGCTTTCTACTCCCGTAAGGATTTACACCCTCGGAAACCCTGTACAGGGTCGCTATGGGTCGGAACCGACTCGACGGCACTTAACAACAACAACAACATTACAAAAGGAGCTCTGGTAGCGTAGTGGTTACGAATCGGGCTGCGAACCTTAAGGTCAGCGGTTCAAAACTACCAGCCGCTCTGTGGGAGAAAGATAAGGCTTTCTACTCCCGTAAGGATTTACACCCTCGGAAACCCTGTACAGGGTCGCTATGGGTCGGACCCGACTCGACGGCACTTAACAACAACAACAACAACATTACGAATCAAGGAGCTCTGGTAGCATAGTGGTTACGAATCGGGTTGCAAACCTTAAGGTTCTTTTCTTCGTGGGAGAAAGATGAGGCTTTTTATTTTCATAAAGATTAATAGCCTCGGAAACCCTGTACAGGGTTGCTATGGGCCGGAACTGACTCTACGGCACTTAATAACAACAACAACATTACGAATTAGACTGTTAATCTCACAGTCAGCAGTTTGAAACTACCAGCTGTTTCACGGGAGAAAGATGACGCTTTCTGCTCCGGTAAAGATTTATAGCCTTGGAAACCCTGTATAGGGTCGCTATGAGTCGGAAGCAACTCCACAGCACATAACAACAACAACAACAATCCCCAAGCAGCAGTCAAGAAATCAAAGGACGTATTGCATTAGGCAAATCTGCTGCACAAGACCATTTTAAAGTGTTGAAGAGCAAAGATGTCAGCTTAAGGACTAAGGTGTGCCTGACCCAAGCCATGGTACTTTCAATAACCTCATACACATGCGAAAGCTGGATAGTAAATAAGGAAGACCGTAGAAGAATTGATGCTTTTGAGTTATGGTGTTGGAGAAGAATATTGAAAGTGACATGCGCTGCCAAAAGGACAAACAGATCTATATTGGAAGAAGTACAGCCAGAGTGCTCCTTGAAGGCCAGGATGGCCAAACTTCGTCTCTAATACTTCAGACGTGGTGTCAGGAGGGACCAGTCGCTGGAGAAGGATATTATGTTTGGTAAAGTGGAGGGACAACGAAAAAGAGGAAGACCCCAGCGAGACAGATTGGTAAAGTGGCAGCATCAATGGACTCAAGTGTGGCAACAATAGTGAGGTTGGCCCAGGATCGGGCAGTGTTTCATTCTGCTGTGCATAAATAAGGTCGCCGTGAGTCAGTACCAACTCGATGGCACCTAACAACAGCAACAACAACAAATCCCCAAATCCAGAGACAGCCTAGATTATCAAGAGTCAAGAATGGACCAAGAACCACGCTCGACACTGATAAGGGGAAGTGAGGGAAAAACAGCAATGAAGCGGTGAGCTAAGCCCTACAACGTTCAATAGACTTCTGTGAACCCGGGTGAAGACCTGGTTGGCCAGCAGTGT
>NW_006408733.1:3318341-3347347 GCF_000296735.1 Chrysochloris asiatica
CAGAGGCCCGGGCCTGCCCTAGTGTGCATTACGGGTTGGAGGGCATGCAGTAAAGATTGCAGGGCAGTGAGTTGCTGCCTGCAGAGGCCATGATGCCTGTAGTCCCAAGTCTGCCCACCAGTGATGTATCCACCCTGGCTTTGGGGTGCCTCATTGTCCCCCTTCTTCTGTCTGTGTATTCTTTTGCTATCTCTATTGCCGCCAGGTATCTCCTCCTCGTGAACCAAACCCCTATGTCGAGGCCGGTCCCCGACAGGGCTTATCCACCCTTAAGCTAGGTTCCCAGACTTATACTTCATTTCTCTGGTAGGCAGAGGAATGCTCCAGGGCAGTCTCGAGCCAGACAGGGCTGTGAAAGGGGGATGGTGGGGTAAACAAAGGCAGGAAGGGGAATGGTGGGGTAAACAAAGCTGGGGGACTCCCCATGATGGGGATATCCTTCCTTGTCTACAACCCAGTATGCTGGCGGATAGGTGTTTATGGCTGCTGCCACACTTTAATAGACACACAGCCAGCATTACTTTGTATCAACAAAGATTTGGAAAAAACAAGACTCAAAAGCTATTTCTCAACAGGTCTATCATGAGGGTTAAAGATTGTTATAGCTGAGCTCATCTGGAAATCCAAAAGGGCTTCAGCAGTGAGTTCTGAGGTTGTAGTCCCTGCCTTTAGCTCAGGTCCCCAGGTAGTACCTGAAACCATGCCAGGTCACACTGTGGTGAGCAGGTTGACAGCAGTGTTCACCTTAGGATAGGCTCTCAGAACAGTGTTCAGGCTCCTGCAGTCTCATCTCCTCCTCTTGGTCTAACCCGTTCTTACTCTGGGTAAGTATGATGAGGCCAGGAGCAACTGTGCCTCCATCCCCCACTGACAGTCTTTGACCACTCTCAGGACTTGGCTTCGGGTCCTCTAAAAGCAAACACCATGTAATGCTTCCTTTCTACCAACCACAGGGTCAGGAAAGATGAGAAGTTCAAAAAAGAGCACAAGGGCAGATATGGAATGGCTCCCAGCCCAATTAATCCATCCTCTCGCCTGCTGACCACCAGATGGAGTGCACTGGGCTCCAGGACTTGGCCTGAGGTGGAGTAGGATGGGATGGGAAGCCCACACAGTCCAAGCTAAGTGTAGTCCCTGTTATTGTTACGTACCACCATGTCAGTTCTGACTCATAGCAACACTGTGTAGGATTTCTGATGCTATAAACCTTTGTGGGAGCAGAAAGCCTCATCTTTCTCCTGAGGAGCAGATGGTGGGGTTGAACTGCCAACAGTATGGCTCGCAGTCCAGTTCTTAAAATACAGAGCCACTGCAAGCCCCAAGTAGCCCCTGCTTAATGTTTATTAAAGCATCTAGTGTTCCTACTGATCTGGCTACTTAGCCATGACACAAGTAGCTCACTGCTAAGCTTACTTGGTAGGTGGGGTAGGCTGCACTGGCTAAAAGTGAATGTGTGGGGTCACAAGGTCAGGTCACGAGGGTAGCATCATTATCCTCAGCTGGGGGAGTTGTGAAAGCCAAACCCCAAAGCAAGCTAACTGCTGCTGAGCTGATTCCAGCTCATGGTAACCATACGTGCTTCAGAGCAGAACTAGGCTCCATAGAGTTTTCAGTGGCTGTGATCTTTTGGAATCGAATCAATGAGAACGGTGATCTTCTGAAAGATCAGCAGGCCTTTATTCCAAAGTGCCTCTGGGAAGATTTAAACCACCAACCTTTCACTTAGTAGTTAAGCTCTTACCCATGGGTGCCTCTGGGAGACTTCTACTGTGAAAGCAGATCTGACATAACAACCTAACTGCTCTGGGAGCAAGTCTGGCAAGCTGTCCTTTCTGGTCAGAAATGTGCCTCTCTGGTGGCAGGGGTTTCACATGTATGTCAAAGCTTTTCAAATTGTGTACTTTAAATATGTAATCATTTATGACATACTTTAAATATGTCAATCATTTCAATAAAGCTGTTAAAATATTTTAAAGGAGAGAAATGTGTCTTTTGCACACATTACATAATTGGTTCCGCATCTTAGTTATGGGAAATGGAGAGGTAATCCTGGGACTAAATGTTCTTACCTACGAGTTGTATGGAAGGAAACTGAGATCAGATGAGTACCCACAGGACAGAGGTTCTTCCCCGAGGTGGGCCTTGCCTGACCCCACAAGGGTCAAATACACTTAATAGCACTAATGTTACTGAATGCCATGTATTCTTCTGCATATTTTGTCCTGCCTTCTGTTGCAATGGTGGTCCTATTGGGATCTCACCTCAAGGCTGTCAGGGTAAGGAGAAGAGGTATCTGCTACTATAGCCCCTACAATGCCTGACAGTGTCCGTCCGTACAGAGGAAAGACTCAGTAGCTGTTGTACATAGGGGAATGAGTAAATGGATGGAGACAGGGCTATCAAACGTAACACCAACAGTATCCTTTGGGCTTGGTCCTTGGACTTGGTTGAGCAAAGCCCAGATGAACCTTGAACTACATTTTCTACAATCAATTATTTTATCTGCTCTCCTACCCCGTGCCCTATGTTGTCTAGCAGACTTGTGATCCAGGGTGTCAGTTCTAAGCTAATTGGAGAGAGGCTCAATCTGTCCACTTATAATCAGATAGGTCTGCTATGACTGTGTATGCCCAGGGCTTCTGTTGCTTGTGAAAGCACAAGCTCCAGGTATCTCTGGTCTCTCCACCCCAAAGTCAGTCGTGGCCCTGCCTCCCATGTGGCTTTCTTCAGGCAGACTTGTGGAGAATAGTGGGGGCTCTCCCATATCCCAACACTGTGTATGCATGAGACAAGGCTGATAGTCCTGAGAAAGGCTTTCCGGGACAACGAGGAGGAGTCAGAGTCCTGCCCAGGACTGGGTAGGGGGATTCCTGGAAGCAGACACAGGCAGACTAGGAAATGCAAGAGGCCTGCCAGCTCTTAGCTGAAGGTGCTCCAAGTCAGGTGTGTTAGAGGAGTTAGAAGTTTTTAAGTTTTAGGCTGGGCTGGGATATGGTTAGATGAAAGAGTGGGAAGCCCAGGCAGTCTAAGAAATCATCCAGGTTTCCAGAGGAGGGGGAAGTCCTGGGCTCAGAAGCACTCCATTGCAGGGTGTAGCAGCTGATTCCCCAGAGCATAAGGCACGGCTGAGGGACCAGTGAAAGAGGACAGGCCAGCCTAGAAGCAGGTGGGCCACCAAATTATTTCTGAAGCATGGAGCACAATCTTCTTTTATTTCATAACATTCTTTCTTCCTGTCAATCCCAACACCTTGTTCCAGATCCACAGGGTCAAGCCCTAGTCAATGGAGTGGGGGATTAATAATTTCTTTTAAAATACTTCAGTCAATTCAACCAACACTAGATTTCCCTTTTATTAATTATCCTGTCCTTCTTTTCTTGAGTTTCTCAAACTTTAGAGAAGATTTCTTTAAAATATTCATTAATTCACTTAATAACATTCCTGAGTCCTTCCTCTGTATTGTGGTAGGAAATGGAAGATGCAAAGATGTATATCTACCAGTGTCCGGTACCAAATGTACATACTTCAGCTACAACAAAGAAAAACTGAACAGGACACTTAAGGTTTTAGCCTTCATTTGAAAAAGGGCTTCAAACTAGTTCAAACCAGTTCAGTCATGCTGACGCAGAGAAATCAGAACAGACCTAAATTTATAAAACATTGGGTGTACCGGAACAATAACTGGAAAGGAAAAAATCACAGGGTGGATCCCTATAATGGGAGAGATACTCAGAAGAGACAAAGTGAGCTCTTTCAGATTATTGCCAGGAGAATGGATTAATGTCAGCATTCTGGAGGGCAACACATTCAAAGAAGCATGGATGGACACATCTTTGAACTGGATATCATTGTTTCGGACTCAGTCTGTTAGCACATTTGGTTGGTATGCAACACACATACTGCCCTTGTTTTCTAAGAGCGAGATTAAGTTTCTAGCAGACCTGTAATTTTTCCTGTTTCGGTTATCATTCTAGTACACCCACAATTTACAAATTCGGGTCCATTCTGGTTTTATGAGCCCTGACAGAACCAGGAAGAACCGGTTTGAAGCCCTTGTTGGAAAAACACTAATAAGAATTCATTGTCAGTGCCACTAACAAACACGGCTTATATGATTTAGGGCAGAGGGCAGGCTTGGAGACAGTTAGCTGGCATAGGATTAGCTATAGTGGTCAGCAGGCTAGATCTGGGTTCAAAGAAAATGGGCCTTAGAAAAAGAGTCGATTAGAATGTTGATGCACCCATTTTCAATAGTGACTGTGCACATGAAAGGGAACAAGCAGAGTTAAAAGTCAGGCATTCTAGCATTTCAAAACAAGGGGCTGAGTAAAGGATTAACCTTGACACCCTGTAAAGACCAACAACCCTTAAGTAGGTGAAAGGGCACCCCAAACCAAACCCAACCCACTGCCTTGGAGTTATCCGGACTCTTAGTGACTCTATAGACAGAGTGGAACCGCCACATAAGGTTTCTAGGGCTGTAAGTCTTAGGGAAGCAGACTGTCAAATCTTTCTCTTGCAGAGCAGCTGGTGGGTGCAAACTGCCTTTTGCTTAGAAGGTGAGCACTACAATCACTGCCGCCAGGAACAACTGAAGGGGCACATAGTTCTTATGAATTTTCCAAGGCAGCTAAATAAATGGCCAAATAATAAAACTAAGACTGAAGTTGGCAGCAGTGGAGCTCAGGAACCCCTCTGGCACAGCCAGCTTCGGGGCGCTCAATGCTACCACTACTCTGCAGAAGGCAGGACAGAACCCAAAACGTGGGAGCAAGTAACTAAAGTTAGCCGAGGTACTCTCAGAGAGCAGAGTAAAATCCAAAGATGCCAAGAGCTTCTTCTGACTTCACAGCCTCCTGTCTTCTTGGGTTGCCCGAGCAGACTTTGTAGGGACTCTTGCATGGAGTCTGGCTCCCCATCTGTGGCCCCTGCCTCTCTATACAACTGCTCTCAAAGGCTTCTGCAAGGGTTAACGTACTAACGTGTGAGACTAGGATCCAGGGTTTGCATCAAATGGAGTTTCTGATTCTCCATGGACTCTACTTTATTTTTTATTTATTTATTTTTATTGTGAACTGAGTGATAGTTTACATGGGAGAACATCGGCTTTACACCATAGTTGCATTGCAATGGTTCCAATCTCCTCAGTGCATTATTATTCAACAGTATTTGCTTCCATTCCCTGTGGGTTTTTGGGGGGTGGGTTGGGGTGGGGGATGTACACAAAACCACTCATCTCCAGGTACTCTTGGGCCACATGCACAGTCTGCTATTTCCACTCATTGCTCAGGCCCCAATCCTAATAGATAACTTTCCCCTATTTTGTCAAATAATGATGCCTTAGGACATTGGAATGATATCACTAGCTAATGGGGCTCAGGTCACACTCCTTCTACAATTAGATGAAGTGCTGGGGCAATCGAACGTCCAAATACAGAGAACACACACACACACATATGCACACACAAAGACAAGTGAGTCTCAAAGGGCAGCTCTCAAACACCCATTAGGGGTGATGATCCCAGAAGTAACATAACTGGAGCCTCCAGGACTCCTATGAGCGTCTTTGAGGATTCAGGAAGCAACCCTAGTACATGCTTCCATGGTTAGATGACATACTAGGACCTGTGAACCCTGTCCTGTCATGCTGAGTTCAACTAGGCTCCAGATGTTGCTTCACCTCTGGGACTTCTGAAATCTCAGTATTCGGTACTAGGACCCAGACTCACTGAGAGGCCTAAACCTTCCCTAATTGGTAAACTGGATAGGTAGCCTTCTTGGGCACTCCACAGATCCCATGTCTTTCCTATCTTGGCAGATACCGTGGAGTCCTGGCCAGTGGGCACTCTGAGGACAGAGAGTGTGCCAAATACCAAGCATGCAGGATTCTGACACTCGGTGAAGTGAACCCGGGTGTCCTGATGTGAGTCAAAGGGGGCTCTTTTCACTCCTCTGCTGACTTAGTTCTAAGACTCCAGGGAGACAGAGTGGCAGCGTCAGAGTAAGACATAAAGTACATGTATGTGCATCCAGGAGTGTTATGTCACACATCCACCTCTACTGACAAAGTCACCCAAAAGGAAAGGCCAAGTAGCTGGAGAATGAGAAAAGTTTTCTCTCACTTCCTCATAACTGAGACTTGCATGCTTTAACTAAAGCCAAGGGCTTTGCTTCAGAATACAGGAAGAAACACTCCAATTCAACAGCTCACCCTGAAGAGATCTTCTGATGCATGAATCCCAAAGGACTGATAGCTGACCACAAGCCAAAACGAACCAATTCCTACGGAAATATGGCCAAACATCTTGGGGTAAGGATGCGAAGGAGTACTTGGAAAACGAACAAAGGTGACAGTTTAATGCACGTGCTTTCTTTAACTTAAAAAAAAAAAGGTCAGGAAAGAGAATGATTATTATTATTTTCTCTCTGAACAGATTACAAGCTGGAGGATAAACAGTGACATCCCCTTGGCTCAAATCCTGGCTCTGATCTACATGGCTCCCACCTACCCTCATCTAGAGGAAGTCCCTGGCCACTCCGGGCCTTAGGCGCTGTGGAGCATCTCCCCGGGGCTGCCCAAGCCTTCTGGGCTCCCCAAGATGACCACCAGGATGCACTCTGCGGCTGAAAGTCACTTCACGAAGTGTTCCCAAGACACCTGGCTGGAGTATGCTCCTCACCAGGTAGTGTGTTGGAAAAGGAGGAGTTCCACCGTCCAGGGTGCAGATGGGGTGGGGCCGTGGGTTAAAGCACCAAGAGAATGCCCTCCACCCGGATCTCCCGCCCCGGCAGGGGGTAAGGGTGGCACCCACCTCAGTCACGATGGTGGACTGATAGACGTCCTGGCTGAACTCCCAGCCGTCCAGGCAGCTCTCCTGCTCCAGCTGTGTCAGGTTCACGTCGCGTCCCGGCACCAGTCCGAGCGCCGAGTAGTTGATGAGCGCAGCGAGCCTGTAGCGGCGGCAGCTGTGGGGCACCTCCCGGCCGTCCTGCAGCCGCAGCGGGATACTGTGGTTGCGCCACGCGCTGCTCAGGTTCGCAGAGTCCGGCACCCGGCAGTGGTGCTCGGGGGTCGCCGTCAGGAACACGGCTGACAGGCCATTGAAACCGTTGGGGATGATGCTGGCGCTGAGCAGGAAAAAGATGAGGCGCTGGAAGGGCCCCCACTCGCCCAGGAAAGCAGTCACTTCGTCGTAGTCCCGCATACTTCCCTTCGCGGCCGGCACCGCTCGGCCAGAAGTCGGGGGAATACCGGCCCGCGGAGGCAAGCCGCGCGGGCGTGTGTGCGCGTGCGTCCGGAACGCCCACCACTTGACAGACCGAGGGACGGACCGGGGAACGGTCCACGGACAAGGCACGTTCGCGAACTCCCGCAGCCGCAGCTGCCGCCGCGGCCCCCGCCTCCAGGGGCCGGCCTTACATAGACGCGAGGTCGGGGCGGTCTCAGGGCCTGGGCCTCAAGGTCCGCCCAGTCGGCCGGCGAGCAGCGCGGATGGGGGCGGAGCCCAGGCCCGGCATGATGGCGGGTGGGCCTCGCCGCCGCGTGCACCTGATACTCGGGCTGGGCTGTTTTTCTGGGCCGGACCGGGCTCGGCGGGCCCAGTCCAGGGAGTATAGCAGAGTAATGCAGGCTCGGTTTAGGAAGACCGCGGAGCCGAGCTCACTGCTTTAAGGCGGGGCCGGGGGTGGATGGGTAAGCGGACATTAAAAGTTCCCTCAACCTATTAAAATCGCAAAGGACAGTCAGAGCCGCTCCTTTTACCAAAATCTGTAGACGGAATGAAGAACCCTGGTAGCGCCATGAGATAAAAATTTGGCTGCAAGCAAAAAGGTCAATACTTTAAACCCACTAGCCTACAGAACGATGAGGTTTTTGTAAGACAGAAAGTCGGCTTTCGTAAAGATTTAGTCTCGGAAGCCGTATATTGGTCTTTAATAAGCCAGAAAGAGCTCTGATAGCGTAGTGGTTACTAATCGGGCTGCGAACCTTAAGGTCAGCAGTTCGAAACTGTCAGCTGTTCCGAAGGAGAAAGATGAGGCTTTCTGCTCCTGTAAAGATTTACAGCCTCGGAAACCCTGTACAGGGTCACTAAGAGTCGGAACAGACTCCGCGGCACGTAACAACAGTCAGAATCGACGGGACTACAGTGGGTTTGGAGGTTTTGTTAGGGTTTTTTGTTTGTTTGCTTTGGGGCATAGGGAGAATATGACTCACTGCTATTTGGTATCGCCCATGCTTATAAGAGTGACATATTTGAAACTGGTACCATAAACTAGCCCTAATAGAGTTCCTGGACTCTTGGTGTGGCGTTGTAGGATAAGCTGGATGCTAACCACATGATCTGCGGTTTAAACTCACCAGCTGCTCCTCGGAAACCCTATACAGAGTCACTATAAGTGGGAACTGACTCCACGGCACTTAACAACAAATAGGGTCCTGGAGTCCTGGTGTGGCGCTGTGGGATAAGAACTAGTCGGCAAACCGCAAGTCGACGTTCAAACCCACCAGTCGCTCCTTGGAAACCCTAGGTTGTTAGTGCCATTGAGTCGGGTCCAACTCATAGAATCCTGTATAGGTTTCCCAAGGAGCGATTGGTGGGTTTGCATCGCTAACCTTGACGTTAGCAGTCCAGTGCTTATCTTGCAGTGCCACACTAGGCCTCCTGGAAATCCTATACAGGGTCGCTATGAGTCAGAACCGACTGGACGGCATTTACAGCAACAGTAGGGGTCCACTGTGGTGCTGTAGGATAAGGACTGGACTGCTGACCACTAACTGCAAAGTCCACAGCTCAAGACCACCAACTGCTCTTCTGGAGAAGGATGAGATTTTCTGCTGCCTTAAAGATATACAGCCTCTTAAATCCTATACAGTCAGGGTCACTGTGAGTCAGAATCAAGTGGATGGCAGTGTTTGGGAATAGAGAGGCTGTGAATAATGATTTTGAATTCTAATCTCAATGCCCTTTGCATATTTTGGTATTTTGTTATTCTTTAACATGTTCAAGCAAATGTAGAAATTTAACTTCAAGGTTATTGAAGAATTCACTCTGGGATTGAATGTTTTCCTCAGAATAATTGCTTGTGCACAGAAGTAATTGAGGAGATGATTAGCAATTAAAAAACAAAAATCAAGTTGATGATTCTAAGGTAGTGCTGTCTAATAGAATAAGGAGCTACATTTCTAATTTTAAATTTTCTAGTATATAAAATTTCCAGGTTTAACAAATAGAAATACTGAGCACCCAGCTAAATTTGAATTTCAGGTGAACACTAAATGAGTACTTCCCATGGGGAAACATCTGAAATTTGAATGTAGCTAGGTATCCTCTATCTTACCTGGAAACCTTGCACATTTTAAAAAAGTAAAAAGAAATGGGTGAAATTAATTTGAATAATATATTTATTTAATCTAGTATATTTAAAACAATATACCATGTTATCAATATAGAAATTACATAGATAGCTTATGTTCTTTTTTTTTTTTTTTTTTTTTTAACAGTGAGCTTGAGAATTCAATGTGTATTTCATAGCACATTTCTATTTGGTTTAGCCACACTTCAGGTGATCTGTAGCCACCACCTATAACTAGTGGCTGTTTTATTGGGCCAGTTTACCAATTCACCAAGCCTCTCGTCTGAAGTACCTCTGGGTGGCTACTAACATCCAACCTTTGTTAACAACCCAGAGTGTTAATCATTTGCACTACACCGTGGCTGCTTTGTGTGTGTGTGGGGGGGGGGGGGGGGCGTTTCTTGGTAAGCGTACTGACAATTTAATAATGCCTCCTGACTTCATGAACATTATTCTTTTTTTTTAATTGTGAATTGAGTGATAGTTTACATGGGAGAATATCAGCTTTACACCATTGTTTCATTGCAATGATTACAATCTACTCTGTGCTTCATCATTCAACAGTATTTGCTTCCCTCTGTTTTTTGGGGAGCCGGGGAAGATGTACACAAAAGCACTCAGGAATATAGAATAATTTAAACAACCAAAGGACACATTCTGCGAAACTACCTCCTGGCTGCCAACACCCAGTCCCTCTCTTTCCATGAATCTAGAGTCCTCAGCTGCTCCCTCTCTCCATGTCCCCCTCTCTGCCCCCATTTCTGGTGTCTCTGCTTCTCTGGATTGGGTCCCACACTCCACTTGTGCTCATCTCCCTTGATGGTCCTAGGGTCCTATGTTTCTGGACTGTACGGTTAAGTATTCCCAGGGCTCTTTTTATTGGACACACAGTTCTTAAGTTTTTAAGAATTGGGGCTGCTAAATTTAATATTGCTGTATATTATAATAAAGTTATAATAATAACAGTGGCTTGTTGATTTTGTTTGCTGCCAGGTGGAGTCTTTACTGGAGCAGATTGCCATGATTTTTCTTCCATAGAACTATGTGTGGGCTTAAACTGTTAGCCTGTTAGCAGCCAAGCGCTTAACCATTGTTTCACCAGATCTCTTAATAGTAGCTTCATGATAGGAGAAATAAATAAAGTGTACATTTAAAAATTCTCTTGGATAAACAGTGTTTGGTAGTCGCCATAGTGGCACAGTAGGTTAAGTGTTGGTTGAAATCTACCAGCTGATCCACAAGAGAAATAGAGGCAGTCTGCTTGTGTTAACGAGTACAACCTCAGAAACCCTATGGGGGATTTCTGACCTGTCCTATAGGGTCACTATGAGTCAGAATCAACGCAAAGCAGTGAGTTTGGCTTGTTTGGTATAAATACATTGGAAATAAAAATACAAAAGGGTACACTAAACTTGCTGGCAGTTTTTACATAAGGAAATGTAAGCATTTCCATGAAGCATAATAGGGTGTGTAGGGTTTGTTTTTTTTTTTTTTTTTTTTAAGGGTAAAATAGTTACACAGTTATTGGCTATTTTGGTGAGTTACTGTTGTGTATTTCTGTTTTCCTGAATTGAAAGTCTGTGCCTTTAGAAGTCTCCTGAATCCTTCTTAAACATCTTATCTCAAGTAACGGTCCTTTTCTAGAACTAACTGAAAAGGAAATACAAGCTTCTTGGAAATAAACCTGTTTCTTGAATAAATTCTAAAATATTGTTTTAATCTTTTTTAAAAAATGAAAACTTACAATGTGGAGAATACTGATCTGTGTCCTGATCATACAGTTGAAAAACCTTATTTTAACACGACAGAAATATCAATTGGACATCAGTAAACAAGCAGTAGGATTTGAAAACAATTCAGTAGGCTACCGAAGAACTTGTAGATCATTAAGGGGAAATTAAATCATTTGTCACAGATGTTCTTGTCCACATGAACAAAGCACAAAGCAACCTGCTAAGGTACCTTCCAATTCTAGGTGACCCTGTGATGATTATTATGATGTCATTATTATTTATATTTATATTGCACCTTTTAAAAGAGAGAATTTCAGATTCTGTGACAATGAGTTACCTGTGGTCCTTCATCCATCAATATTCTGAATTTGTTACTTGTTAGGTGCTGTTGAGTTGGTTCTGACTCCTAGCAACCCTTTCCACAACAAAAGGAAACACTGCCCGGTTCTGCGGCATCCTCACAATTGTTACTCGTGAGCACATTGCTGCTACCATTGTGTCAGTCCATCTCTTTGAGGGTTTTCTTCTTTTTTGCTGACCCTTCACTTTACCAAGCATGATGTCCTTCCCCAAGGACTGGATTCTGAATTAGGATGTCCCTATTTTATATGTAAGAGAAGGGGGTGGGGGGACCCAAATCTAATTTACACAGATTGTAGTAGATTCAGGGTTAGAACCCTAGATTAAATGAATTCAAATTTTAGCAGATGTGGTAGCTGGGCTCAAAGATGTCATGCAGCGATTCTTGCTTTTTAGTATTCATGTCCTTGCGAAGGCTCCTCCCACATTGTACCAGGGTTGATCTGTGTGATGAACAACAGCAAACAGCATATGTGAAGATATGTCACTTTTGCGATAACACAATAAAGCACTAGCTTGGGTAATCTCCCCCCTTTCTCGGGTTACTCCCTGTCGGAGAAACAACTGCACATTATAAGCAGACTGGTGAGAGGCCCAAGTGGCAAGGAATGAAGTCTTGGTCCAATAAAAAACTGCAGCCTACTGACAACCATTCACGTAATCTTGGAAGTGACTTCGTCAGCATCAGTTGAGTCTTGAAATGAATGCAGCTCCAGTCAATAACTCGAGTGCAGCATTCCGGTAGACTCTGAGCCAGAATTATTCAACTGTTCCTGATTCTTGGAATCTGTGAGATTATGTTTGTTGCTGTTGAATTGCAGGGTAATTTCTTCTCCACAAGGTCAAACCCACCATATGCTCCTTGGAAACCCTATATGGGGTCTCTATGTGTCAGAACAAACTCGACAGCACTTTAAAAAAAAAAAAAAAGGTAACTTATACATTGATTTTTTTCCTTTCCCTTTCTCCCCTTGTCTTTTTTTCATTTGTTAACCTTTAGTCTGAGATAGCATGAGGAGGGATGATGAGGTGTTATAAGAGAAAATTACCAGGTTTAAGCAGGAAGTGACCACCTCTGTTCTATAAAGCTAATAGATGATTGTGTAATATGTACAAGTGGGTTATGTGGTCCACTTTTCAGGTGGCTGCAAATAAATAGAAATAGATGTTAAACATTTGTGCAGAATTAGGACATTCCTGAGTTGGTTCCTGGACTTGGTGTTTGTGGTACTAACTTTTTCAAGAAAAAAAATTGATTTTCATTGTTGTTGAGAAGATACACAGTAGAACATATACCAATTCAACAGTGTCTACATGAACAGTTCACGGACACTGAATACATTCTTCAAGTTACACAAGTATTCTCCTCCTTTTCCAAATTGTTCCTCCCCCATTAACATAAACTCAACTGCCCTCTAGATTAGATTCTTTCCTAATCTTCCAAATTGCTCTTGTCAATTTGATCCTGTATGTTGTTGTTGTTAAGTGCCGTTGAGTTGGTTCTGACCCATAGCAACCCTGTACAGGGTTTCCAAGGGTGTAAATCTTTACGGGAGTAGACAGCCTCATCTTTCTCCTGTGGAGTGGCTGGTAGTTTTGAACCGCTGACCTTAAGGTTCACAGCCCAATTCGTAGCCACTATGCTACCAGAGCTCCTTTTGATCCTGTATAGATAGTTCTTAAAAGAATGCAATGTTCAAGGCAGACATTCTTCACTAGTTAAACTAGACTATTGTTTGGTTTTTTAAAAAAAAAATTGAGAGGATATTTTTGCTGTAAGGGTTATTAGTTTTAGGAGTTTACCCTGCCTCCATATCTCCAGAAGTCTAGATTCCTTGAGGATCTGAGAATTCATTCTGAATCTCCCACTTCTGATCAGAATTCTTCTATAGAATCTTTGGATCAAAATGGCCAATAATGATAACTGGGGATCATCCAATTCTTCTGGGCTCATGGCAAAGAAGACAGCTGTTTATAGAGGCTATTAACTCTATAAACTCTATAAATACTCTATTTCCTCATATTTCGGACTCTTTCTTCTTTTGTTGTGCCAGGCAAATAGAGACCAACTGTAACCTGTATGTTTATTTGCAAGCTTTTAAAAACCCATGTACTATGATACAAGAAACTAGGAGATAGAACAAAAGCACTCATTTTTATTATTAAACCAATTAACTGGGATATGCCCTGAAACCATAAACCTAAACCTTCAAACCAAGGAACCAAATCCCAGGAGGATTTTCATTGTGCATAAGCAGCTGCTCTTTTTTTTTTTTTTGATTATTGTTGTAAATAGATCTATCAGACAACTTTTGCCAGTTCGACTTTTTACAGCTGTACAACTTACTGTTAGCAATTGCGTGAATCAACTGTGCAGCCCTACCTTTAATCAATGAGATTTTCTCAAATAACAGTTGTCAGTTGAATCAGTTCCAGTTCATGTTGACCTATGGCTGTGTTTTCAACGATGTCTCTAGGTGGATTCAAACCTCCAACTTTTTGCTTAACAGCCAAGTGCTTTTTGCCACCCATGAATTTCCTTCCGTCCTTGCTTCCCAGGATTGCTAATGCATTTTGGTCTCTATATTTATTTCTACGTATTTTTATATAAGTGGAATCATATAACATTTGTCCTTTGGTGACTAGTTTCACTCAGCAAAATGTTGCAGAGATTATTTGAGTCAAGCAATATGTTGAATTACAATCCAGAAGAATAGAAGTATAACTCCTTGATTTGTTTTACTTATGTCATATAACAGACAACTTTACAGACAACTAAACCTTGGATCCACAATCAACACTCATAGAAGCAGCAGTCAAGAAATTAAATGATGTATTGCATTAGTTAAATATGCTGCAAAAGACCTCTTTAAAATATTAAAGAGCAAAGATGTCACTTTGAGAACAAAGGTGCCCCTGACCCAAGCCATAGTATTTTCAATCACCGCATAAGCATGTGAAAGCTGGACAACAAGGAAGATTAGAGAATTTATGCATTTGAATTATGGTGTTGACAAAGGATATTGAGTATACTATAGATTGCTAGAAGAACAAACAAATCTGTCTTAGAAGAAGTACAGCCAGAATGCTCCTTAGAAACCAGGATGTTGAAGTTTTGTCTCATGTACTTTGGACATGTTCTAGGGAGGGACCAGTTTCTGCAGAAGGATACTGTGGTAGTTAAGGCTTTGTGGCAACTTGGCTGGGCCTCAATTCTCAGTGATTTGGCAGGTAAGAGGTAGTGATCTCCCATGATGGGGAGCCCTGATAGTATAGTGCGTTACTCATTGGGCTGCTAACCATAAGGGAGAAGATGAGGCTTCTTGTTACTATAAAGATTTACAGCCTCAGAAACCCTATGCAGGATTGCTATGAGTCGGTACTAACTTAACAACACACAACAAAAATAACAATCCCTCATGATGTGATATAGTATAATGTAATTATACTTCACAACATACCAAGAAAATGATAATCCAAGAATAACATGGAAACATTAAAACTATGAAAAACATTAAAATTTTGGAAACATTAAAACTATGAAGAAACTGACAAGAGAGAACACAAAATACTTGAACTCAGCATAGGAAAGCATGTAGAACCAAGAAACCAGCAGCACCAAAAAAACAAACAAACATAGTGACAGCAATTAATTCATACCTATCAATAATTAAACTGAATGTCAATGGATTAAATGCACCAATTAAGAGATGGAGAGTGGCAGAATGGATAAGAAAACAAGATCCTTCAATATGCTGTCTGCAAGAGACACACCTTACAGACAAAAACAAAAACAGATTAAAAGTTAAAGGATGGAAAAAAATATACCAAGCTAATTACAATAAAAAATGAGCAGGAGTGGTAGTACTAATCTCTAATAAAATAAACTTTAAGGCAAAAACCAGCATAATAGATAAAGATGAACATTATCTCATAATTAAAGGGTCAATTGGGCAACATGACATAACCGTAATAAATATCTACACTTCCAGTGTAAGAACTCCAAAATATATAAAGCAAGCTCTAATAGATTTGAAGAAAGAAATAGACAAATCTACAATAATAGTGGGAGATTTTAATACATCACTTTTGAAAAAGAATAGAACAGCCAGAAAGAAACTCAACAAAGACACAGAGGAACTAAACAATACAATCAGCCAACTTTACCTCATAGATGTGTACAGAGCATTCAACCCAATAACAGCACAATACACATGCTTTTCAGTGTACATGGAGCATTCTCCAGAATAGACCACGTGTTAGGCCACACAACAAGCCTCCATAAATTTACAAACATCAAAACACTACAAAGCATCTTCTCATACTACAGTACTATAAAATTAGAAATCACCAATCGGAAGATAAGGGAATAAAGTCAAATACATGGAAACTAAATTTAAACACCCTGTTTAAAAGCTACTACTGGCTAGTAGAACAAATAAAACATGAATTCACAAGGCTCCTAGAAACAGATGAGAATGAAAATACAACATTCCAAAATCTTTGGGACACAGCAATAGCAGTGCTGAAAGGACAATTTATTGCAACAAAATGCACACATCCAAAAAGAAGAAAGAACCAAATATCAACACATTAGCACAACATCTCCAACAATTAGAAGTAGACCAGGAAAGTAAATCTACAATCACCAGAAGAAAAGAAAGAAAATATTAGAGCAGAAATAAACGAGATAGAAAACAGAAGAACTATAGAAAGAATCAATAGGACAAGAAGCTGGTTCTTCAAAGGATTAATAAAATTGACAAACCATTGGCAAACCTAACAAAAGAAAAGAGGGAAAAGACACAAATAACATGCATAAGAAACCACATGGATGATATCATAATAGAACCAATGGAAATAAAAAAGATAATAATAGAATACTATAAAGAGCTGTACTCCAACACATTTGAAAATCTAGAGGAGATGGGTACATTTTTAGAAAAACATGACCTACCTAAACTTATACAGAATGAAGTAAAAAACTTGAACAGACATATAACAAAAGAAGACATTGATCAGGTCATCAAAAAACTCTCAACCAAAAAAAGTCTGGGTTCAGATGGCTCCACTGGTGAGTTCTACCAAACATTCAGGGAAGAGCAGACACCAATTCTACTCAAATTATTCCAGAATATAGAAAAGGATGAAAAACTTCTTAATACATTTTATGAAGCAAGCATAACCCTCATACCAAAACCAGGGAAGGATATCACTAAAAAGAAAATTATAGACCAATATCCCTCATGAGCATAGATGCAAAAATTCTCAACAAAATCCTAGCCAACAGAATTCAACAATACATAAAACACTCACACACACACACACACACACACACACACACACACACACACACATTATGTCCAAGTGGGAATCATATCAGGGATTCAGGGATGGTTCAATATTAGAAAAACAATCGATGTAATCCACCATATAAATAAAAATAGGAAAAGAACCACATGATCATATTGATTGATGCAGAAAAAGCATTTGACAAAATCCAACATCCATCCTGGTAAAAAACACTCAACAAAGTAGGAACTGAAGGGATATTCCTTAACATAGTTCAGAGCATATATACAAAACCAACAGTCAACATCATTCTCAATGGAGAGAAACTGAAAGCCTTCCTTTTATGAACTGGAACCAGAGAAGGATGCCCTTTGTCACCATTCCTATTCAATATCGTGTTGGAAGTCTTAGCCAGAGCTATGAGGCAAAATAGGGAAATTAAAGGCTTTCAAATTGGCAAAGAGAAAGTAAAATTCTATTTGCAGATGATATGATCTTATACATATAAAACCCCAAAGACTTGGCAAAGAAACCTACTAAAATTCATTTGAGGATTCAGCAAAATGGCAGGATATAAGATCAACATACAAAAATCAGTTGGATTCCTCTGTATTAATAATGACAGCAGTGAAAAGGAAATTAGGGAAGCAATACCATTTACAATAGCTGCCCAAAGGATGAAATACTTAGGAATAACTCTAACCAGAGAAACAAAGGACCTAAACAAAGGAAACTACAAAACACTGCTATAAGAAACCAAGAGACTTACAAAAATAGATGACTATAGCATCCTCCTGGATAGGAAGACTTAGCATTGTGAAAATATCAATACTACTCAAATAAATTCTACAGATATAATGCAATCCCAATCCAGATTCCAACAGCATTCTTTAAAGAGATGGAAAAAACGATGACAAACTTAATATGGAAAGGAAAGAGACCCAGGATAATCAAAGCACTGCTTAAGTAGAACAAAGTTGGAAGACTCTAATTTCCTGATTTCAAAGTTTACTACATGGCTACAGTGGTCAAAACAGCCTGGTACTGGTACAATGAAAGATACATAGATCAATGGAACAGAATTGAGAATCCAGAAATTAACCCATCCAAATACAGCCAACTGATCTTTGACATTAGCCATTGTTGTTGTTGTGAAGTGCCATCGAGTCAGTTCTGACCCATAGCAACCCTGTATAGGGTTTCCAAGGAGCACCTGGTGAGCTTGAACTGAGAGGTGCAAATCAAAACAATAATGAGATATCATCTCATACCAGCAATAACAGCAAAGGTCAAAAAAGCAGAGAACAGTAAATGCTGGTAAGGATGTAGAGAGACTGGGACTCTCCTACATTGCTGGTGGAAATGCAAAATGGTCCAACCACTCTGGAAAACAGAAAGTTGGAAAGAGAAATATCTTATGATCCAGCAATTCCTCTACTTAGTATATATCCACAAGAAATACAAGCCAGAACATGAGTAGATATATTCACACCAATGTTTATCACAGGACTATTCAAAGTAACAAATAGATGGAGACAGCCTAAGTGCTCAGCAATGGAAGAATGGATAAACAAACTCTGGTACATATACACAATGGAATATTATGCTACCTTGAAGAATAATAAGCTGCAAGCCACCACATAACATGGATGAACCTTGAGGACATTATGCTGAGTGAAATTGTTGTTGTTATGTGCCATGGAGTTGGTTCTGACCCATAGCGACCTGGTACAGGGTTTCTGAGGCTGTAAATCTGTACGGGAGCAGAAAGCCTCATCTTTCTCCCATGGAACAGCTGATAGTTTTGAACTGCTGACCTTAAGGTTCGCAACCCGATTCATAACAACTATGCTACCAGAGCTCCTTGAGTTAAATTAGTCACAAAAGGATAAATATTGTATAAGCCCATTATTGTAAAAGCTTAAGATAAGATACCCACACCAAAAGGAAAAATAAATTCTTTCTTGGTTACCAGGGCTGGGAGGGAGGGAACAGTAGAGTGCAGGGTAGAGGATAGACACATCATAGTTCAGGTGTTGGGGAGGGCGATTCACAAGAAGGGGAAGGGGGTGGAAGAACAAGGTAGATAAGGGAACACTTAGGCAGGTTTGCATGGGCTAAATGGGACAGAGGTAAATAGTGATGCATGCTCAACCTTGGAACAATAGAGCTCTGTGATACAGGGATTGAGGGATAATCTGAATGGGTAAAAGAGGGGAAATAATGTTAAGATGCTTGACTGTTTTATGAATATTGTTTTCCCTTGCCTACTATTATAAAATAGACACTTGAGTCGGATAGAAAGGAATATAGGGAAAAATGATTACGGAAAGCTTTGAGCCCGTCTTGAGCCTAGTCGAATACCTGAAAGAACTTGCCCAGTGAAATAGGCCTCTTGTGGAGCCTTTGCAGTATATAGGACCTTAGGTGGAATCCTGAGCCCCATCCAGAACCTTCTGAGGTGGGACATTCCCATTTGAAAAAAACAAGCAGACCAGATTGGAACAGCCAGAGGAATACAAGATACTTCCTGAAAGAAAGATCTGCAGGAAAAATGAAAAACAAAAGTGGCTGTCTGATTGGTTATTACAAGAATAAGCAAGTTGTTCACCCAGTGAGCCATCAAGGCAAGCAATCAAGTCCCTTCAGAACAAAACCCCTCGAAGACAGAAACTCAAATGGAACACACAAGCAGGTATGTAAGCTAACTGGCAACTACATTGGTCTACTGTTGAGTGAAAGTGTGGGAAAGGTAGCAATGAAGATATGGGCTGAGTTTGACCATGTTCCATGGACTCCCATCAACCTGGAGATGAGAGAGAGACAAGGAACGGCTGGTTGGTCCGAAGTGTGGTGACACCTGGGGACTCCTAAGCCCATGGACAAAGACAGAAGAGCATGAGCAGAATGTGGGACCCTATCCAGCTCTGGTAGCGTAGTGGTTATGAATCGGGCTGCGAACCTTAAGGTCAGCGGTTCGAAACTACCAGCTGCTCTGCGGGAGAAAGATGAGGCTTTTTACTTCTGTAAAGATTTACACCCTCGGAAACCCTATACAGGGTCGCTATGGGTCGGAACCGACTCGATGGCACATAACAACAACATCCAGAGAAACAGCGACACCAGAGATGGAGGCAGAGATGAGGATATGGAAAGGGAGCAGCTGAGGACTCTGGACTCATGGAAAGAGAGGAACTGGGTGCTGGCAGCCAGGAGGCAGGTTTTCAGAATGTGCCCTTAGGTTGTTAAAATGATTATGTTTTTCTGAGAGTTTTTGTGTACATCCAAAAAAAAAAACACAAAAAAAGAGGCAATAGAAACAAATATTGTTGAATGATGATGCACAGAAGGGATGGTAATCGTTACAATGAAACAAAATATCATAGAATGAGTGTAAAGCCGAAGTTCTCCCATGTAAGACTATCACTCAATTCACAATAAAAACTTAAAAAAAAAAATTAAATTAAGAGGAGCCTTCAAAGTTGAAGGAATAAAAGCCTTAGTTTCTTCATCTGCAAGTAGAGATGATGCTGCCTTATTGTTGCCAGTTGTCATGGAGCCAACCCCAGTTCATGGTGACTTCATGAACAACAAAATGAAACATTGTCTACATAGCCTCATAACCACTAGTGTGCTGAAGCCCTTACTGCAGCCACCGCATATGCATATTTTGAGTGCCTTCCAACCTAGGGGCTCATCTTCCAGCCCTATATCAAACAATACTCTATTGTGATCATAGGGTTTGTGCTGGCTAATTATTGGAAGTAGATCACGGGGCCTCTTTTCCTACCCTGTATTAGTCATTAAGCTCCACTGAAACATGACCCTTTTGGTATTTAGAATAATACTAGCATAGCTTCCAGCATCACAGCCACATACAAGTAATCTCAGTAAAACAAACGGACAGACGGGTGGTCAAGCACTACCTTACATCCCATGAGTGTTACAAAAATTAAAGATCATATATTTTAAAGATGTAGCATAGTACAAAGGAGTCCTCGTGATGCTGTGGGTTAAACATTGAGTTGCTAACTGCAAAGTCAGTGAGGCCGATGTAATCTACAGAATTTGGTTGTATCTTGAGTCAATCATTTTTGAGATGCAAAAGAGATTTAACAGGCAAGCAGAGTTGAGAGGGACCTTTACCATCAAGAAAGAAGAACTGGAAGTGGACTGCATTGTTTGGACCTGGGGTCCCTGCATTGTGAAGCTCTTAAATCCACAGGAAGATTGATGCCAAGATGCATGGAGATCTGCAAGGAATGCCGGGCCTACAGATGCTAAAAGGAGACAAGGATCTGTTCCCAGAGCCGACAAAGAGAAAGCCCTTTCCTAGAGCCTACACTCTGAATAAGGACTTTAATCCTCCAAAAGTGTGAGAGAGTAAATTTCTGTTGGTTAAAGTCAACCACTTGTGGTATTTCTATTAGAGTAGCACCAGGTAACAAGACAGACATCATGCTTGGTAAAGTAGAGGGTGAGTGAAGAAAAGGAAAAGCCTCAATGAGATGCATTGACACAATAGCTGCAACAAGACCCTTAAACATAACAATTGTGAGGATGATACAGGACCAGCAGGACTTCATTCCGTTGTACACAGGGTCGCTATGAGTTGGAGCCGACTGGACATCTAACAGCAACAACAGAACTTGTAATTACTTCCATGATGAGAGACAGCATGTTGTCATCACTTGTCGTTAAGTGCTATTGAGCTGGTTCTAACTGGTAGTGACCCTGTATAGGGTTTCTGAAGAGCAGCTGATGGGTTTGAACCGTCAACCTTGCAGTTTGCAATCCAGTGCTTATTCTACAGTGCCACACCAGGAATTGAAGGGACAACATGACCTTCAAAAAGTTCATGGAAAAGTGGAGTTAAAAAATCATTTAATAGAGTATATTGGTTAACAGTATATATAGTCTCTGGTTAGAGTAGAAAGGCAGTTATTCAGTTCCTGGCTTTAATTTCTAACTTGAGACCTTGGGCAAGTTTTTAAAGCTTCAGACCTTGGTTTCCTGGAATGGTAGTAGTTCCTGCCTCATAAATCAATTAATGTAAAGTGCTTAGCTCCGTGACTAGTATACATAAGTGTAAAACAGATTATTAGCTTCATTGCATTGACCCTAAAGACGGACCTTAAGAATTATGTATTCTCCATAGATTTGGGCATGTCTGGAGGTCATTGAGGCTGCAGCAACTAGCAGTAACTTGCCCAAGGAAGGGAAAACTGAGAAAGAACTCCCATCTTTCAGAAAATGAGAGTAGAGAAGAGAAGCCAGGTTTGGTCCAATAGTATAGCTCCGTCATCTAAGTAGAGAATGATTCAGAGGACTGTTCTTTCTGACCATTAGCCTTTGCTCTAGATCTCACAGATTTATGTATGAATTTTATGGTAAAGGAACCTTGAGCAAGATTGGAAATAGCTATTTTCACTAAAATCTCTGTGAGGCTTTATTTGCCTGGGATAATAATGCCTTGGCCAAGAACATCAGAGTATGATCCAAAAGTGGATGAACAAGAATTTATCTATTTCATCAGAAAATATCCCAAGTGGTATACCACCACCCTGACATATATTGGAAATGGGGACAAAGAACAGCTGCGGTCGAGCTTGGCATGGCAGAACTTCAGTTAGCAGCTGGTGTGCAGCACTTTTGTGGTGTTTTCCAGGCCCTTGAATGAGACACATCTCAATAAAGTAGATCAGCAAATGATAGGGAGGTCTGTATTATTGGACCAAATGTGACTGAAGGTTAGACTTTAAAGGGTGGTGCAATAGAAAAACAAGAAACCAAGCCAGTAACTCCAACTCATGGTGACCCCATGTGCTTCATAGGGTTTCCAGTGGCTGATTTTTCCAAGTAGATCACTAAGCTTTTCTTCCTTGGCACTCTGGGTGCACACAAACTTGCAACATTTAGGTTAGTAACTGAGTGTGTTAACCATTTGTACCACCCAGACACCCCTTGTGCAATAGAAGGGCCATAGAAATCATGTTTGTATTGTTATTATGATGCCTGGACAAATAGGTAATTAACCATGAGCGTAATTACCTATGAAGAAAATGAGTTTTGAAACATAAAGTTGACTATAAAAATGATATATAGTCAAGTACTTTAAACAGTTTTTTAAGGACTGAGATGCCCAGACTTTGTCTTTTGTTGTTGTTAAGTGCTGTCCATTTGGTTCTGACTCAGCAATCCTGTATAGGATGTGTATAATTTCCAATGTGAAAAACTACTATTTGACTTCAAAAGATACAGGAGAGTTTTAAAATTCCATATGAATAATTATGCATTGCACATTGTTTCCTTATGACAATGAGACTATCCCATTAGTAACAGTGGGAATGCAAACTCCCTTCCTTCAGGAAATACCTCTAGAAAATAAGATGTGAAGTATGCTGATAGCATTGTAAGTCGTGGGTTATCATTCTAGAAGAGATGGGAAAGGCATTGCTGAGGGCTAACATTAAAAGATATGCGTTTCCCCAAAAGGTTTACTTAGCATAGTATGTCATTAATGTTACTTATTTCTTCATTCATCAAATATTTGAGTAGACTGTCATACACTGCTCTGGATTCTGGGACTTGGTGAAAGAGACAAGCTCCCAACATACCTGTTCTCATGCAGCTCACTTTAGTTGGGGGCTAGAGAGACTGACAATAAACTTGTAAAAAGAAATCCTTATGAATTTCAAATAGTGGTAAGTGCCAAGAAGAGAATGAAAGAGGATGATGATATAAAGCATGATGGTTGGTCAGTGATGGGTACTTCGATTGCATGGTGAGTGCATATTTTTCTGAGAAGGTGCTATCTGAGCTGAGACGCAAAGTATGAGAAGGAACTTATCATTTGAAGATCTGGGAAGAGATTGTACCAAGCAGAAGAGCAGAAAGTGCAAAGACTGTGAGGTAAGGGCACAGGTGTTAATTCCAGCGTGACTGGAACATAGTGATCAAAATGATTAGTAATGGGACATAGGTCAGAAACGTTCGCAGGGAAAAAATTATGTGGAGGCCATATCATCTAAAGTCTTGTAAACAGTGTCAAGGAGTTTGAATGTTATTCTAGATGCAAGAAGAAACTATTATAGTATTTTTAAGCAGAGAAAGGTAACATTTTATTTCTATCATAAAATGAGCATTCTTACTATTGTGTGGAAAAGTGGAGGACAAGAATGAAACCAGATTGACTGATTAAGAAGCTATCACTTCCTTATGGCCTGAACCAGCTGTGAAAGAAAAACATGAATGAATTCCACACATATTTTAGAAGCAAAAGGCAACAGGACTTACTGTTGGATATGGGGCTGAGGAATGAAAATTAAGGATGACTTCTGGACTTTTGACCTAAGCAACTTGTTGGCTTATGGTGTTGTTTTTGAAATGGGAAACTTGGGTGGGGTAGGGGTAAGGAATCAGGAAATTAAGAATTTTGTTTTGAATATAAGTTTGGGATAACTATTAGACATCCAAGTATAATGTCAAATCTAAAGGTTATATGAGAGGTCAGAATGAGATATAAATAAAGGAATTATTTATATGTGGATGATATTTAAATCCTTCAGTCTGGAGAAGATCACCCAAGAGGAAGATACATAGGAATACTTAGGTCTCCTGAGAAAAGGTCATATTGGAATAAGATTTCATAGAAAAAGGAGAGAAGGTTTTGGCTAAGTTAAATTGGTATAATATAAATTATTGTATATCTTAATGTATTCTGGGTTAGATACCAGTTCAGGTAGAGATTAGAAAGCCCTGGCCAAGTAGTGGGGTCCTTGTGTAGTGCAAACAGTTAATGTGCTTGACTGTTAACCCAAAAATTGAAGGTTTAAGTCTACCCAGAGACATCTCAGAGAAAGGCCTTTCGATCTACTTTAGAAAAATCAGCCATTGAAAACCCTACAGCGTACAGTTCTACTCTGACACATGGGTCACCATAAGTCAGAACCAACTTGATGCAAACTGGGTTGATTCTTTGGTTGGGCCAGTATCAATCAGCTCTGCTACTTAAATATCACAATAATAGTAGTAACAATAGCCCAAATTTGTTGTACTATGTAAGTGATTGTTGTTAAATGCCAACAAGTCAATTCCGACCCATAGCAACCCTGTGTAGTGCTTCTGAGGAGCAGCTGGTGGGTTTGAACCACTGACCTTGTGGTTCAAACTGACCTTTAGGTCCAGTGCATTATCTTGCAGTACCACACCAGGACTCCATGTAAGTAATGTAGTTGTTTTATTGTTAAGTCGGAATTGAGTCAGTTCCTACCTACAGCAACTGTGTATAGGGTTTCTAAGGAGCAGCTGGTGAGCTTGAATCGCCTACCTTTCAGTTCAAACTGACTTTGCAGCCCAGCGCATTAACCCACAGCACCACCCCAGGACTCCCATGTAAGTGATTTGTTGTTGTTATTACGTGCCTTTGAGTTGGTTCCAACTCATAGCGACCCTTTGCACAACAGAAAGAAACATTGCCTGGTCCTACACCATCCTCACAATTGTTTTTACATTTGAGCCCGTTGCTGCTGCCACTGCCAATCCATCTCATTGGGGCTCTCCCTCTTTTCTGCTGACCCTCCATTTTACCAAGCATGATGTCCCTCTCCAGGAACTGGACCCTCCTGGTAACATTTCTGAAGTATGAAAGTCGAAGTCTCACCATCCTGGCTTATAAGGAGCTTTCAGGCAGCACTTCTAAGACAGATTTGTTTGTTCTTATGGTAGTCCATGGTGCGTTTAATAGTCTTTTCCAACACCATAATTCAAATGCATCAGTTCTCTATAGTCTTTGTTATTCATTGTCCAACTTTCACATACATAACACGTGATTAAAAATACCATGGCTTGGGGCAGGCACACCTTAGTCCTTAAACTGATTATCTTTGTACTTTTGTAGCAAATTTACCTAAAGCAGTACATCATTTGATTTCTTGACTGCTACTTCCATGAGGATTCATGCAAAAAGAAGTCTTTGGAAATGTCAATCTTTTTTTCCACTTAGCATGATGTTTTTTATTGGTCCAGTTGTGAGGATTTTTGTTTTCTTTACATTGAGGTGCAACCCATACTGAAGGCTGTAGCCTTCATAAGTATTTTTAAGTCCTCTTCACTTCCATCAAGCAAGGTTGTATTATCTGCATTTCACAGGTTTTTGATTAGTCTTCTTCCAATCCTGATGCCACCTTATTCTTCCCAGATTATTTGCTTAGCATACAGATTTAAAAAGTGTGGTGAAAGGATATAACACTGCCACACACATTTTTTTTTTTTTTCATTTAAAATCTTCTGTTCTTAATAACTGTCTCTTGATCTATGTACAGATTCATTGTAAGTGCAGTGAAGTGTTCTGGAATACCCATTCTTTGCAATGTTATCCATGATCCACACATGTCAATGGTCTTTCATAGTCGTTAAAGGACAAGTACACATCTTTCTTGTATTCTTTGTTTCCAGCCAAGATCTGTCTGACGTCAGCATTGATATTCCTTGTTACAGGTCCTCTTCTGAATCCTGTTTGAGTGTCTGAGAGCTCCCCGTCAATGTACTGCTGAAATCATCAGCAAAATTTTATTTGCATGTGATATTAATGATATTGTCAGATTATTTCTACATTCCATTGAGTCACCTTTTTTTTTCTTTGAAATGGGCACAAATATGGATCTCTAACAATCAGTTGGCCAAGTAGCTGCCTTCCAAATTTGGCATAGTTGAATGAAGGCCTCCAGTATGCATCAGTTTGTTGAAAGATTTCAATCTGTATTCCATCAATTCCTGGAGCCTTGTTTTTCTGCCAATGCCCTCAGTACTGTCAGTTCTTTATCATATGCTACCTCTTGAGATAGTTAAACATCAATCATTTCTTTTTGGTGCAGTGACATTGTGTATTCCTTCCATCTTATTTTGATGTTTTCTCCATCATTCAATATTTTGTCCATAGAATATTTTGATATTGCAAGTTGAGGCTTTAATCTTTTCTTCAGTATTTTCAATTTGAGAAATGCTGAGCGTGTTCTTCCCTTTTGGTTTTCTAACTGCAGGTCTTTGCACATTTTATTATAATGCTTTGTCTTCTTGAGCTACCCTTTGAATTGTTCTGTTCAGCTCTTTAATTTCTTCATTTCTTCCATTCACTTTAGCTATTCTACACTCATGAGCCAGTTCTAGTTCTTCTGACATCATATTGGTCTTTCCTTTTTTTCCTGTCTTTTTAATGACTTTTTGCTTTGCTTTCTTCCTGTATGGTGATGTTGATGTCATCCCACAACTCTTCTGGTCTAGTGTTTAACGTCTCAACACTTTTCTTGAGATGGTCTCTAATTTCAGGTGCAATATATTCAAGATCATATTTTGGCTTTTGTGGAGTTGGGGTTTTTTTCAGCTTCAGCTTGTACTTGCATATGAGCAATTGATGATCTGCCCAATAGTTAGTCCATGGCCTTGTTTTGGCTGATGATATTGAACTTCTCCGCTGTCTCATCCCAAATTTGTAGTCAATTTGATTCTGTATATTCCATCTGTTGAAGTCCATGTATATGATTGCCTTTTATGTTGTTCAAAACAGGGATTTGCAATACATAAGTTTTTGGCAAAATTCCATCATTTCTATCACCAAGGATGTATTTTCCAAGTACTGACTCTTTCTCTTTGTTTACAAATTTCACATTCTAATCACTAGTAGTAATTATCAATGCATCTTGATTTCATGTCTGATTGATTTCATAATGAAGAGATTGATAGAATTCTTTAATTTCATCAGCACCGGCTTTAGTGGTTGATGTGTAAATTTGAATAATAGTGGTATTAACTGGTCTTCTTGTGGTTATTAAATGCTGTCTAGTCAATTCCAACTCATAGTGGCCATGTATAGGGTTTCCATGGCTGTAAATTTGTGGGAGCAGAAAGCCTCATCATTCTTCCATGGAGTGACTGGTGAGCTTGAATGACTAACCTTGTGGTTGACAGTCTAGTGCTTATTCTGCTGAGCCACTGCTCTCCTGTCTTCTTATAGGCATATGGATATTATCCTATCATAGACAGCATTGTATTTCAAGATAGATATTTAAATATTCTTTTTGACAATGAATGTAATGCCATTCCTCTTCTTTTTGTCATTCCTGGCATAGTAAACAATATGATTGTCTGATTCAAAATGGCCAGTACAGTCTATTTTAGCTCACCAATTCCTAGGATATCAATTTTTATTTGTTCCATTTCATTTTTGACAACTTTCAATTTTCCTAGATTCATACTTCATTACATTCCATGTTTCAATTATTACTTCATTTTAGCTTGGGTCCCATCAGCAAATGAAGGTCCAGAAAGCTTTATTCATGTCAGAGTCAACTCCACTCTGAGGAAGCAGTTCTTCCCTAATCATATTTTCAGTGCCTTCCAGCCTGAGGTCCTCTTCTTATGGCACAATATCTGACAGTGTTCTACTGCTATTCATAAGGTTTTCAGTAGCTAACCCTTATGAAGTGATCCGCCTCTCCTCCTTCCTAGTCTGGCTTAGTCTGGAAGCTCCACTGAAACCTGTCCACCGTGGGTGACACTGCTGGTATTTAAAATACCAGTGACATAGCTCTCAGCATCACAGGAGCATGCAAACCACCACAGTATGACAAACAGACAGATGAGTGGTTTTACATGCTTGACCTTATTTTATCTTCATAATGGATTATGAGTATTGTACAGACAAACTGAAGACAAATAATTTGCCCAGCTACGTTAGTTAGTATGTGACAGGAGCAAATTAGAACTCTGATTGTTTGCCTCCAAGCCTATATTTTAAATACTGTTGTTGTCAGGTGCCATCGAGTCGGAACCAACTCATAGTGACTCCATGCACAGCAGAACGAAACAATGTCTGATCCTGGGCCATCCTCACTACCGCTACCATACTTGATGCCATCAATGATGCTACCTCGCCGATCCATCCTGTTGGGGGTCTTCATCTTTTTCTCTGACCCTCCACCTTACCCAGCATGACATCCTTCTCCAGTGACTGTTCCCTTCTGATAACATGTCCAAAGTATGAGAGATGAAGTTTAGCCATCTTGGCCTCCAAGGAGCACTCTGACTGCACTTCTTCCAAAACAGATCTATTGGTTCTTCTGAAGTCCATGGCACTTTTAGTAGTCTCCTCCAACACCACAATTCAAAGGCATCAATTCTACGATCTTCCTTATTCACTGTCCAGCTTTCGCATGCATATGAAGTTATTGAAAATACCATGGCTTGGGTCAGGTGCACCTTAGTCCTCAA
>NW_006408733.1:3348057-3355836 GCF_000296735.1 Chrysochloris asiatica
TGTTTGAACAGAGCATGGGAACACTGAATGTTTTAAAATTGGGAAAGATGTGCGACAAGGTTGTGTTCTTTCACCATACTTATTCAACCTGTATGCTGAGCAAATTTTAAATACTAGTGCTATATTTTAAAAAAGTCTCTTCAGACATCCGTTTTGGTCTTTTCCTTCTTTCTTGTCTTATTAATGATCCTTTGTTTTCTCCTTGTATGATGTTCTTGACGTCATCACACAACTCTTCTGTTCTTCAGTCATTATTGTCTCATGCATCAAATCTGTTCTTGAGATGATCTCTACATTCAGGCAGGATATGTTCAAGGTCATATTTTGGCCCTCGTGCAATTGTTTTCATGTTCTTCAGCCTAAGCCTGAACTTACATATGCCCTGGCCTTATTTTGGCTAATAATATGGAGGTTTTCCACCGTCTCTTCCCACAGGTGTATTCCATTTGATTTCTGTGTATTTCATCTGGTGAGGTCTGTGTGTATAGTCACCTTTTATATTGTTTCAAAAAGGTATTTGCAATGAAGAAGTCATTGGTCTTGCAAAATTCTGCCATGTGATCTCTAGTATCATTTCTCTCACCAAGGCTGTATTTCCAACTACTGATCTTTATTTCCAATATTTACATTCCTATCACCAGTAATTACCAATACATTTGAATTGCATATTTGATCAATTTCAGATTGAAGAAGTTGGTATGTAAATTTTAATAATATTGGTATTACTGGTCTTCCTTGTAGGTATATACATATTATCCTATTATACACAGTGTTGTACTTCAAGACAGATCATGATATGCTCTTTTTTTGTGTGAATTGAGTGACGGTTTACATGGGAGAACATCAGCTTTACATTCATCCTATCGTATTTCATTGCATTGCAATGATTACAATCCCCTCCATGCATCATCATTCAACAACATTTGCTTCCATTCCCTCTGTTTTTTGTGGGGTTTTTTTATGTACACTGAAGCACTCAGGAATATATAACCATTCAGACAACCAAAGGTACACCCCACAAGCCTTCCCCCCAACTGCCAGCACACAGCCCCTCTCCCTCCCTGAGTCCAGAGTCCCCAACCGCTCCATCTCTCCACGTCATGGTCTCTGTCTCCAAATCTGGTGTCACTGTTTCTCTTCTCCCTTGATGGTCCCAGGGTCCTCTACTCCTGGACTGCAAAATCAACCACTCCCCTTCTTTTGTCACAAAACATCTACCTTTACATTTGCAATACTCACAATCAGTCCTGATAGTAATTATTCACTACTGAACTGTAAGAGTCTTATCCCCATCTCCTTTCACTAGCCCCGTCGAGACAGGTTGGAAACCACTCAGTGAAGATTCTACCTTTCCCCGCACCCTCTGAAACTAGACTCCCTCTTGAAAGCTTGTGAGCCAGTCACTTTGTGCCTTTGTAGCTCCCCCATTTTGGGTAGCCAATGTCTAAGTTGCCCATCCCTGTAAACCTTGTGTACTGAGGGGGTGGAAATGATCCTCACTGTAATGATCCATTCTGTCTTTTGAGCTCTACTGCATCCATAAGCATAGGTCAAGTTCATCAAAAATTGTAGCGGATTACACTTTTTTCCTCTTCTAGTTGAGTTCTGATCATCCATCCATTGAAGCCAGGTCAGGTGGGTACTATCTGCAAGGATGGGTGTTCTTGTGCATCTCCCCTCACTTCTTATCAGCTGGACGCTTCACTCTCCACTCTAGTCCTCTGTGGCTATGTCACTGTCTCTGGGCCCAGGAGTCCCCAGATCTTGCCATACTGCTGGCCAATCAGGTCTCAACCTGGCTTCACAGGAGACTATTGAATATAGTTGGACTTAGTTCACAGCTTCATTGCTGTTGTTCTCTCACTTCCCCTTATTGGTGACCAACGTGGTCACCAGTTTAGACCACATTCCTGCTATGTATTCCCCTTGAGTCTTAGTCTTGGAAGGGGGTTTGCCCTGAGGGGACCCGACGACTTGACTTGATGTCTTCTGGGTAAGCACCTTGCTTGCTCTTGTAGTAGTCAGTCAGACTGCCGTTATTGTTTTTGATTTTTCCTGTCCATCTTGGCCTCCAAGGAGCACTCTGGCTGCACTTCTTCCAAAATGGATCTATTGGTTGTTTTGGCAATCCATGGCACTTTCAAAATTTTCCTCCAACACTATAACCCAAAAGCATCAATTCTTCTGTGGTCTTCCTTACTTACTTTCCGGCTTTTGCATGCATATAAGGTTATTGAAAATACCATGGCTTGGGCCAAGCGCACCTTAGCTCTCAAGCTGACATTTTTGCTCTTCAACACTTTAAAAAGGTCTGGTGCAGAAGATTTGCCTAATGCAATATGTCCTTTGATTTCTTGACTGCTGCTTCCCTGAGTGATGATAGTTGATCCAAGAAGAATGAAGTCCTCGACAACTTCAATATTTCCTCCATTGATAAGAATGTTGTTTATTGGTCCAGTGGTGAGGATTTTTGTTTTCTTTGCATTGAGATATTATTTATACTGAAGGCTGTGCTTTTTGATCTTCATCAGTAAATGTTTTAAGTCCTCTTCACTTTCAGCAAGCAAGGTTGTATCATCTGCATATTGCAGGTTGTTAATGAGTCCTCCTCCAATCCTGGTGCCACGTGTTTTTTTTTAACATAGAACCCAGCTCTCAGATTATTTGCTCAGCATACAGGTTGAATAAGTATGGTGAAAGAGTACAACCTTGTCATACACCTTTTTTAATTTTAAACCATTCAGTGTTCCCATGTTCTGTTCGAACAACTGCTTCTTGGTCCTGGTACAGATTCCTCATGAGCATAATTAAGTATTCCAAAATACTCATACTTTGCAATGTTGTCCATATTCTCACACATAGGACCTTATAAAACAATGTAGAACTGCCCCATAGAGTTTCCTGGACTTTAATCTTTATGGGAGTAGCTTGCAAAGCCATCTTCCTGTGGAGCTGCTGTGTGAGTTCGAAATGCCAACATTTCAGTGAGCAGTGAGCACTTAATCTTTGTGCCAACTGGACTTCCATTTGGTTGTTTTTAAAATCCTTAGATTTTAGACACAAAAGACCCAGGAAGTAGCAAGAGTGTAAGTGAATTAAGGGAATCATGGAAGGAAAAGGAAATGATGCCTGGTGGAGATGAAGGGTTGGAAGGAAAAACAAGAGGTCTTAGAGTGATTTGGAGCTATTTTGACTGGTGACAGGGGCCAAAGTGTGTCCTTGGCAGTAGGGGGTTAAAATGGAGTACAGGGAAAGGTCAAGAACTGTGAGGCTGAAGTGTAGGATTACTCATCCCTTTGAGCACAAAGGTCACCAATACTTGAGTTGGGTTCCAGAAACTTCACTGACAATCGGTAAATACTGGTCAGATTGTTGGTGACAGCGACCAGAAGGGCAAAGCCCAAACCTCGACAGAAGGATTTTATATGATGGTCTGGGAATTACTTTAGGGAACAAGGAAAATGCTGAGACCTTGTCTGACTCTGAGGTTCATGGGACTTGAGGGAGACCAGAAGGGAAAGTGGAATCTTCAGAGGGAAGCCAGGTTTTTGTAAGGTGAGGAGGAGGAGAGAACAGTCAACTCAGAGGAGGGTTGTTTATGCACAATGAAATGGATGTTTCCAAGGATACAGTAGCAGGGAAGGACGTGAGAGGGTGAGCTGGTTATAGTTTATATCCTTGGAATTTTTACAATCCATTCAATAGTCTGTTAAATATAACCCTATGATAAGGTAATTTGTGCCTCAGCAGAGTGAGCTTGGCTTGGTCTAAATTAGAGTAGAGGTGACTGAGAAGAGTGACAGGCAGAGTGAGAAGAGAGGCGTATGGTCTGAATGGGAGAAAATGACTTTGACCTGGTTTTCAGAACTCAGCCCCACGTGGGGGCATTGAGCTAGTTGGTGAGGCCAGAGTTTACAGTATGGCTAGACTGAGGCCACAAAGGGAAATAATTTTGCGTTCTTCATGTTTTTCTTTACAAGTCTTGGCACTCAGTCAACACGCAATAAAAATCTTTGTAGTTAAATTTCCTATTAATTTTATTATTGTTGTTGTTGTTAAGTGCCATCAAGTCGATTCCAACTCTTAGTGACCCTGTGTAGGGTTTTATTATAGACTTCTTATATAAAAAATTATAATACGTGTTATTTATGAAGTATGAAAAACTATAAAAAGAAACTAAAACAGCAACCATATGTAATACCACCATCCAAACATGTTATTGTTAAGCTTGGTGAAGTCTGTTCCAACTCATAGATTTCCAAGAAGCAGCTGGTGGGTTTGAACTGCTGGCCTTGCAGTTCAAAACTGACCTTGTGACCCAGCACATTATCTGCAGCACCATACTAGTACTTCTCATCCAAACATACATACTGTTAGTACTTTCACATATTTCCTTCCAGTCTTCTTCCATGCTTTTTTTTCTTTCACTTTTTGCAACCTTCTTTTTATCTCTCTCTTGTTTTGTAGTAGTAGTGAACATATACACAACCAAGTATTCCCCAGTTTGATAATTCTTGCATGTATAATTCAGTGAAATTGTTTACATATTTCTTGTGCCACCGTTATCACTATCCTTTTCCAAATTTTCCCACCACTGCTAATAGAAACTCAGTGTCTGCTAAGCATTGTAGTTTCTTCATTCCCACCCCTGTTGGTTATTAGTAATCTTTGGTTTCTATATATGCTTATTTCATATATCCAAAGTCATACAGTATTTGTCATTTTGCAACTGATTTATTTTGCTCAGCATAATATTTCAATTTGTGGGCGGGGTGGGGGGGTCCTGATATGGCATTCTTGGATAAGCACTAGACTGCTAACCCCAAAGTTAGCAGTTCAAACCCACCAGCCATTCCTTGGAAACCCTATACAGGGTTGCTATGAGTTGGAACTGACTAAATGGTACTTAACAATTGCTGTTGTTATGTGCTGTGGAGTCAGTTCCGACTCATAGTGACCCTGTACAGGGTTTCAGAGGCTGGAAATCTTTACCAGAGCAGAAAGCCTCAGCTTTCTCCCATTGAACGGCTGGTAGTTTCGAACTGCTGACCTTGCGGTTCTCAGCCCGATTCGTAACCACTACGCTACCAGAGCTCCTTAACAATACCAACATTTTAAAGGTTTTTCCATGTTGTGGCCTGCATCATGACTTCATTTCTCTTTATGTTGCTATTTTTATGTGCCAGCCAGTTGGTTCCAACTCCCCTATGCACAAAAGAACGAAAATTACCTGGGATTGTGCCATCCTCACAATCATCATTACGCTTGAGCCAATAGCTGCTGCCACTGTGCAAATCTATCTCATTGGGAGTCTTCCTCTTTTTCGCTGATCTTCCACTTTACCAACCATTATGTCCTTTTCAAAGGACTGGTCCCTCCTGAGATAGGAAGTCTGGCCATCCTGGCTTCTAAGGAAAATTCTGGCTGTACTTCTTCCAACACAGATTTGTTTGTTCTCACAGCCCATGGTACTTTGAATATTCTCCAATACCATAATTCAAATGTATCAATTCTTCTACAGTCTTCCTTATTCATTGTCCAACTTTCACATGCTTCTGAGGCTGTTGAAAATACCATGGCTTGGGTCAGGCACACTGTAGTCCTCAAACTGACATCTTTGCTCTTGAACACATTAAAGAGGTCTTGTGCAGCAGATTTGCCTGATGCAATATGTCGTTTAATTTCTTGACTGCTGCTTGAGTATTGATAGTGGATTCATGCAACATGAAGTCTTTGACAACTTCGATCTTTTCTCCATTTATCATGATGTTATTTACTGGTCCAGTGGTATTTTTGTTTTATTTACATGGAAGTGCAACCCATACTGAAGGCTGTGGTCTTTGATCTTCAACAAGTATTTTAAGTCCTCTTCACTTTCAGCAGGCAAGGTTGTATCATCTGCATATCACAGGTTGTGAATGAATCATCCTCCAATCCTGATGCCACATTTTCCTTCATATAATCTAGCTTCTCGAATTATCTTTAGCAAAATTTTATTTGCATGCAATATTAATGATATTATCCAATGATCTCTGCATTGTGTTGTGTCACCTCTCTTTAGAATGGGCTCAAATATGAATCTCTTCCAATCAGTTGGCCAGGTCTTCCAAATTTCTTGGCATAGATAAGTGAGTGCCTCCAGTGCTGTATCAGCTTGTAGAAATATTTCAATTTGTATTTCATCAATTACTGTTGTTGTTGTTGTTGTTGTTATGTGCCGTGGAGTTGGTTCCGACTCATAGCAACCCTGTAAAAGGTTTCCGAGGCTGTAAATCTTTACGGAGCAGAAAGCCTCATTTTTCTCCTGCGGAACAGCTGACAGTTTCGAATTGCTGACCTTGCAGTTTGCAGCCCGATTCGTAACCACTACACTACCAGAGCTCCTTTACTAGAGCCTTGTTATTTGCCAATGCCTTCCATGCACCTTGGACTTCTTCTTTCAATGGCTTTTGATCATGTGCTATTTATTGAAATGGTTGAACAACAACCATTTCTTTTTCGTACAGTAACTCTGTATATTCCTGCCATCTTTTGATACTTTCTGCATCATTCAGTATTTTGCCTATGTTGTTGTTAAGTGCCGTCAAGTCTGTTCCAACACATAGCGAGCAACTGGTGGGCTTGAACTGCTGACCTTGTGGTTCACAGTCAAGTGTAGATCCTATAGCACTACACCAGGAGTCAATTTTGTCTATATAATCCTTCAGTATTTCTAGGCAAGGCTTGAATTTTTTTCTTCAGTTCTTTCAGCTTGAGAAATGCTGAACTTGCTCTTCTGTTTTGATTTTCTAACTCCAGATCTTTGCACATTTCATTATAATACTTCATTTTGTCTCCTTGAGCTGCCCTTTGAAATTTTCTGTTCAGCTCATTTACCTCCTCATCTCTTCTGTTTTCATTAACATCTCTATGCTGGAGAGCAAGTTTCAGAGTTTTTCTGACGTCCCTTTTGGTCTTCTCCTTCTTTCTTGTCTTTTAATGACCTTTTTGCTTTCTTTCTGTATGATGTTCTTGATGTCATCCCACAACTCTTCTGGTCTTTGGTCATTAGTGTCTAGTGCATCAAATCGGTTCTTGAGATGATCTCTAAATTTAGGTGGGATATGTTCAAGGTCAAATTTTTACTCTTGCGGACTTATTTTCATTTTCTTTAGCTTCAGCCTAAACTTGTATGTGAGCAATTGATGGTCTGTCCTATAGTCAATATCTCCTGGCCTGGTTTTGACTGATGATAGGGAGCTTTTCCACTATCATATCTCTTTATGACTGAGTAATATTCCATTATAGTATACACTACATTTTATGTATTCATTAATCTAAAAATAGACATTTCAGATGCTTCCACATTTTGACTATTGTGAAAAGTACTGTAATGAACATTGTTGTACAGATATTTTCCATGTCTTTGAAACATAATTTCTTCATTCATTTAGCCATTATTTATATGTATAATATTGTTTTGCTGCTTTTTAACCTTTGTATTATATTATAAGCATTTTATCATGTTATGAAAAACAAGTCTTAAACACTGTTGTTTAACGCTTCATAATATTCTTTGGTAAAAACACACCATTATTCATTTAAGTATTTCTGTACTTTTTTTTTTTTTTTTTTTTGTCTCAGAACTAGTTTTGGATAGTTTATCTTTTTCCAGGTAATACATAATTCACCTTTATTATAAGATTTTATAAACACTTGGATCTCTTTCTGGGTTACCTATCCTATTTCATTGATTTATCTTTATTTGTGTTTTGATATCTATCAGGGAATATTTCCCCT
>NW_006408733.1:3358191-3361094 GCF_000296735.1 Chrysochloris asiatica
TGGTGCTGTGGGTTAATGTGCTGGACTGCGATGTTGGTTTGAACCACAAGGTCAGCGGTTCAAGCTCAACAGTCACTCCTTGGAAACCCTGTACAGGGTTGCTATGGGTCAGAACTGACTCGACAGCATTTAACAACAACAGTGTGTTCAAAGAATAGCAAGGCCTGAGTTGCCTGTATGAAGAAAGCAGTGGAGAAAGTAGGATACGAGGTCAAAGAGTTGGGGGGGATATAGAGTTAAGCACTATATATATTTTTTTTTAATTTAAAATTTTATTGTAATAAAATACATAATATAAAATTCACCAAAGTATACAATTTAGTGGCATTTAGTATGTTTATAGTGCTGTACAAATATTGTAATATAGAGTTCCAGAACATTTCATCACCCCTAAAGAAAACCTTTTACTCATTTAGTCACATTCTGTTCCCACTACCTGCAGCCTCCAGCAACCACTAATCTGCTTTCTGTCTCTCTAATTTTGCCTGTTCTGCATATAACATATAAATGGGATCATACAATTTGTGGCTTCTACTTAACATAATGTTTTCAGGGTTCATCCTTGTATCCTTGTTGTCATATGTATCAGTACTTTATTCCTTTTATAGCTGAAAAACAACCCTTTGTATGGATATACCAAACAAACAAAACCAAACCCAACCCATTGTTGTCAAATCATTTTCTACTCACAGTGACTCTATAGGACAGAGTAGAACTGCCTCATAGGGTTTCTAAGCTTGTAAATGTTTATGAAAGCAGACTGGCACATCTTTCTCCCGAGGAGTGGCTCCAGACCTTTCATTTAGCAGCACAGTGCATAATCACTGCACCAACAGGGCTCCTTTTTATGGCTGTACCACATTGAATTTATCCATCCACTTTTGGATATTTGGGGTTGTTTTCGTCTTTTGGCTATTATGAATTGTGCGGCTGTGAACATTCATGGGCAAGTTTTTTTTGCCACACCTGTTCTCAGTTTTTTTGAACATGTACCTAGGAGTAGAATTTCTGAAGCATATGGTAATTCTATGTTTAACTTATTCTTTGAGTAACTGCCAAACGGTTTACTGCATTAGTACAGCAATTTGCATTCTTACAAGTAATAGATGCAGGTTCTAATTTCTCCACATCTTTATCAACATGTGTTATCTTTTGTTTCTGTTTTGTAGTCATTCTAGTGGGCTTGAATATAGGATAAACACTGGATTACTTACCACATGATTGATCATTCAAACTCACCAGCAGCTGTGTGGGAGAAAGATGAGGCTGTCTGCACCCATAAATATTTACTGTCTTGAAAACCCTACATAAGTGTGTTATGAGTCAGAATCAACTAGATGGCAGTGGATTGGGTGTTTTTGGTTTGATTTTGGTTGGCATTTATAGGTCTGGGGTAGGTTCAGATTCAGATTGGAAGGGTTATCTAAGGAGCACAGTCTCAGGGGTTCCACATTATTCTTCCATTTTATCTAGGACCTTTGTGTTCCTAATTAGAGCAGTTGGTAGTGGTAGCCAGGCACCATCTAGTTCTTCAGATCTCCAGGTAGTAGAAGTTGTGGTTTGAGTAGTTGATTACTCTTTTGGACTAATTGTTTCCCTGAGTGTTTGATTTTCTTCACTCTTCTTTGCTTTAGACAAGGAGAAACCTATAGTTGCACATCAGAAGGCCACTCAATAGCTTTTACGATCATAGTTGTTATTCACCACAGGATGTAGAACATTGTCTTGTGAACTGTGTTATGCCAATTGACCTAGATGTCCTCAGAGACTGTGATAACTATTTCCTTTAGAATTAGACTTGCCCTGTCCAGTTTCCTATAACCCCTTTCTGACATAATATATCCACTTACATTACTTATCTGATTAGGCCCTATATCTTGACTATATATAATTTATCATCAAAATTGGAACACTTTTAAAGGTGGGGAAGGAGGCTATTAATAAGTACACCAAGCCAAAAGGTAGAAACTGGGACGTCCTGGGCAATTTGGCACATGTGATCCTGCTTATACATTAAGGTGGTTGTATCATCTGCATATTGAAAGTTGCTAATGAGCCTTCCTCCAATCCTAATGCCATGTTCTTCTTCATATAATTCAGTTAATTCGATTATTTGCTCTGCAAACAGACTGAATAAGTATAAAGAAAGATACAACCCTGGCAAACACCTTCCCTGATTTTAAACCACTAATATCCCCTTGTTCTGTTTGAATGACTGGTTTATATGCAGGCTCTGCGTGAGCACAATTAAGTGTTCTGGAATTCCCATTCTTTGCAATGTTACCCATAGTTCGGTATGATCCACACAATCAAATGCCTTTGCATAGTTAAAAACACACAAGTAAACATCTTTCAAGTTAAACTAGAAACAAAGAAACAATTCAAGTAAACATCTTTCTGGTATTTTCTGCTTTCAGCCAAGATCCATCTGACGTATTATTGTTATTGTTGTGTGCCATCAAGTCAGTACCAACCCATAGTGACACTGTATATGTTTTTCAAGAGTAGCTGGTAGGTTTGAACTGCTGACCATGCTTACCCTACAGCTCCATACCAGGGCTCGTCATATTAGTGGATATGTTTTTAATTGATGTATACTGGTGTGGATTATTAGCTTCAAGTTCGTTGGTTCAAACCCACCAGCTGCACCTGGAAACCCTATCAGGGTCATTATGAGTCAAAGTCCACTCCATGACACTTAACCACAGTAAGGTATTAAGGTATTTTTGGCACTGTATGATAAGCACTGTACTTCTAATCACAAGGTCATCAATTCAAACCCACCAGCTGTTCAACAGGGCAATCTACTCCCATAAAGATTTAGTCTCAGAAATCCTATACAGGGTCACCATGAGTCAGAATCCATTCGATGGTAGTGGGTTTAGTTTTCGGTTGTTGTTGTT
>NW_006408733.1:3361555-3375729 GCF_000296735.1 Chrysochloris asiatica
CTTATATTTTTTATTTTTTTATTTGTTTACATTTGATCCTTAAATCCATCAAGAATTAATTGGATATGTGAATTATGTATGTGAGATGTTGTTTTTTTCCTCCAGCTCAATTTTTTTTTTCTTTTTTTGTCTCAGAACTAGTTTTGGATAGTTTATCTTTTTCCAGGTAATACATAATTTACCTTTATTATAAGATTTTATAAACACTTGGATCTCTTTCTGGGTTACCTATCCTATTTCATTGATTTATCTTTATTTGTGTTTTGATATCTGTCAGGAAATATTTCCCCTTAACATACTTCTTTTTAAAAAATTTCCTAGATATTCGTGCTTACTTTCAGATACTCTTCAGATTTTTTTTGTGTGTTCCAAAAATGTTTCATTGAAATTATAACTTTAAATACAATTCAAGCAATAAATTTGGTAAGAATGGCAAGTTTCCAACATCCAGTTTCTTCATTTAAGAAAAAGATCTGTCTTCATGCAAATTTCAATTAAATAGCTTATTCATGCAGATTTCATTTATTTCTTATTATGATTATTTCTAGGTATCTTACGTTTTTATGACTACTATGAACAAAATATTTAATTAAATCTTAATAAGTTTATGATTTTTAATTAATTGTCTTAGATTATAAAAATAGAATACTTTACCCTCCTCATAATACTGATAGTTTTGTTTTTCAATAGTTTTACTTCTCATCTGTGTTTTATATTATGATAGTACAACACAAATAATAATAATCAACACAAATCCCTATTTTTCACTTCTTTGTTCAGTTCTGACACCAGCTGCCTATGTCATACTTTTTTCTTTGACCCTTGCCATCTGGAACTAGGTCAGATCTCATATGTTCACTGGGTACCATCCTTCAGACTGTCCAATAATAGGTAGATGCTGACATAAATTTGGGAATCTACACGACATTTTCTGTCCTGCTGCTTACAAGTTCAGGGTTTTCTGGATATAGTCACTAGCTTGAGGGTTCCCTTCAGTTTCTTCATGTTTAATTTTCTGTCTTCCACTAATCCTTTAGGTCTGATAACTCGCTGGAGCAACACAGAATTCACAGCAGTTACAATATGGTATGAGAGTCCTGGTGTGGCACTGCAGGATAATGCAGTACACACCACAAGGTTTTGAAAAACAAAACTATCAGTGTTATGAGGAGCATAAAGTATTCTATTTTTTAAATCTAAGACAAGGTTAGTGGTTTAAATTCACGAGTTGCTCCTCAGAAACCCTATGCAAAGTCCCTGAGCCGGAATTGACTTGGTGGCACATAACAACAACAACCAAGCAAAAGGATACAAACAAAGGAATACATAAATGTGGTGGTGGTGGTGGTGGTGGGGTTCCCAAGATGAAGCTTCCATGTCTCAACGGGTGTGCTACTGTCCCACATACATAGATATCTTTTGCCAACCAAGAAACCTGTGGCGCTTCAGTGTCTAGAGCTGTGAAAAGCTAGGTCCTTGGTTTGGTGCAGTAGGATCAGCACTGGACTATGGTTTGGCAGTTCAAACCCACTAGCAGCTCTTTGAAAACCCAATACAGGATCATTATGAGTCAGAATCAACTTAACAGTACCTAACAACAACTAACCTAAAGGAGCCCTGGTATGGTGCTGCAGGGAAGGTTGGTGGTTCAAACCAACCTTGGAAAACCTATACGGGGTCACCATCAGTCAGAACTGACTTAATGGCTCCTAACAACAACAACAACATAACCTAAAGACTGGCAATCCAAATCCACTCAGCCATACCACAGAAGATAGTGCTGGTGAAAGTTCTTAATAATTATAGCCAAGAAAACCCTATGGAGCAGTTCTATTCTGTAACACAGAGGTCTGTAACACACGGATTGGAATAGACTCAACTGCAGTGGTTTGGTTTGGGTTTGTTATGTAATGCAAACACCAGTTCCTCTTTCCTGAGGTCAGGTGATCATGAAGTAAGTCTTTCTGACCTGATCAGCCCCTACTCTAGAGTCGTGCACCACCTCACCTAACTTGTTAGTTAGGTGTGGTCTGTAGTTCTTATCAAAGACACTTAAATCCCAAGGTTTTTAAAGAAATTATGTCTCAAGTTCCTCGAGGGCAAAGACCAAATTCTTTGCGTAAAGTTAATGTATACCCTACAGATGGTATTTATTAAAGCATCCCTCCCAAATTTTTTGAAAGTGGTAAAATATTTCTATTAATGGGAATGCTTTTAGCATTTCACTCTAATGTACAGTGTAAGGTTGGCTGTTGGTCTGAGGGCAATGTTTATAAGCAAGTTCAGGAAATGTCCTTTTTAAACCTAATTTTAAGAGCATTAAAAAATAATCAGGAATACATGTTCAGTTTAATCACAAAGCTTTTGGCATGTATTGAGCTACTTGGTCTTTGATCTACCAAAGATGGAATCATTTATATACTCATTACTTTCTAAACAGGTTTTTAAAAGTCATCTTTTCTATTGCAAATTTATAAAGCACCTGAACAAATGGCAAAAACAACAACAAAAACAAATGCTTATTTTCTATATTTAGAAAAAGGTTTAAGAGTATTTAGTAGATATTTATAAATTCAATTTTTTAAGTATCAAACATAACATTTTCACCAAGCTAGAGTCACTAAGTATTTTAATGGGAATAAACATTTATCCAATGTCTGCTACACAAAGAAAGCACTATGGCAGCCCTAGAAGGGGTTGGAGAAGAGTGTGAGGGATAAAGAGATAAGCAAGAGGAGACCCCTGACCTTTAAGAGGCTTTTCTCCAGGGGAACAAGCAGACAAGTCCCCACCAAAGCGAGGGTGGTAAGTACCGCGGAGCACAGTGAATGGTCACTGCTCACAGAGGGACAGGCAGCCTGGTGCCAGGTGAGGTGGAGGGACAGGTAATCCAGACAAGCCCGATGCAGGAAAGGAGCACTGAGGCTGCATCTGCATCTCCAATGAGAAAATAGAAACTATTCAAAGATATTCTGATGGGTTTAAGATCACAATCACAAAGTGGATATAAAATAGGTGTTAAATAAAGGACAATGCAAAGAAAAAAATTCTGTGTTAACCAGAAAAATTCAAGATAAGGGTTTTGGAATAATTAGAATCGTTCATCAAGATGTCACATGAAAGTTTCCTTTTAAAAAATACTTTGATAATGAAAATTTGCTTTTGAAGATAATTATTTTTAATGAGATGATGCCACCAAGCAACATAGAAAAAGTAGTGCCTACCTATTTCTGCCAGTGCCCTATGCTACTGGGAACCTGTAAAAGGGTCAGTAGCTGTGATAGTGGTGTTTGTCTCAGCAAAGTCACTTACAGTGACAGCATGCTGCTCCAAGTCTCCAGGAAGAATTTCCTGCTTGTGATCATCTCAGCATGCCTGACACATGGTGAGAAGGGCAACTGACATGGATATTGTGAGTTTCTGGTAACCTGTTTTCCCATCAGTGGCTTTATCTTTTATATTGCTCATTTGTGGAACTGAGGTTCCACCATTGCTGATGTGAGATACACCTGGCTAGAGAAGATAAATGAATACTGTACTTAGGAAGGCAAATTCATGGAAAGAACTGTATTTTAATAAACTTTCCGGATTATTGGCTTTGACAAGAGGTGCTGGCCTCTCTTGGCTGTGGGGCATCCAAACCATCTCTGTACCAATCCAACTGGTTGGTGCAGCTTTGCTGATTCTCTGTTTATCAGGAAAATCTTTTAAAGCCAGTCTTATGAAACAGCAGTATTCCAAATTCAATAGGCTATGAATGAATTTCAGCTGTAGCTGCTGAAATTGTAGCCTTGGCTCCTTTCTTGAAGGCAAATGGGCTACATGAGCCAGGCTACTTGACCTCTGGCTGCATTTCACCTGTAAAATTATATGACTACCTGCCATCAATTTCTCTCTAAGGAGTGTATAAAAATATCTGTGTAGGTCTATTGCATATGATCATTTGAGTTTTATTGTATGTCAAAGTTCCCTTTAAAAAAACTACTGTACTTTTGAATATGGTGCATCACTTATACACACACACACACACACATTATTGTCACCTAATAGTTGTGTTAGTACAATAAAATTATTTAAATATTATTTATATATCTGGAAATGAATGTTAATCTTTATATGGCTGTTACCAGTCCTTGACAAACATTAAAAAAAAAAGTCTTAGAAACCTATTCCATCAAGTTAATTAGTAAGGAAATGGTTTCCATTCTTTGGAAATAGTTTGTTTTTAAATGCAAGGGGATTATCTGGAAGCATGATCTAGAGTTTGCTATGTGACAAGCATGTCTTATCAGTAGGGTCCTTTTCAGTGCTATTCATTATCATTGATCCATTTCAGCAGGAAAGGCTTTCATTCCTCATAGTCTTAGGCATGGCTCTCTTTTCCAGTTCACCAGATGGGGTAGAAAGTTTATCAGAATGCAGTTATTAAAACCTTGGGATGTTCTTCTGTTTCCATTGGCTCTCTTGTGTTTTTCCTGGATCTGAACCTGAAAATAAAACAGCTGCTAAGGAAAATGAAATATTCAAGATTCTTCTCAAAATGCCCATTTGACACTGAACATTCCAGTCAATGGACAAGTAATTACTTTAATTCTAACAAGAACCTCATTAGTCTAGAACTAATACAAGTACTTGATGTTTCTGAATTTGGAGGCCATTTTTTAGAGTAAATATAAATAAAACCCAGAATTTAAACTCTTTCATAGAAAGATAAGCATGAAATTCTTGCCAAATTAAAGTTGATATTGAATTAGTCATATATTAAAAAGAAAACAGCATACCAAAAATGGCCTCCAAATTCAGAAACAGAATTGTCAGGGATCAGAATCTATCCACATATAGATTCATATTTATCATGGCCAGGCACTAAAAACACTTCATATAAACTCACAATAGTCTTATGAGACATTCCCATGTAACAGAATGGAATACTGAGGCTTACATAAAATTAAATAATTTGTCCACCTTTACACGGTAGATTTGGGGATTGAAGGCTGGCAGTTTCACTCTAGAATGTGATCTTCTACCATACCATTAATCTTTTCAGTGTTCAGCACTGGCATAGGCAGAAAAAAAAAAAAAAAAGGAACAAAATGGTTTAATGTGGAATTTTTTTTCATTAGTTGGGTAATTTTTTTCATGTGTATACTGGCCACTTCTATTTATTCTTCTATAAAGTGCCTGTTCCATGGCAGTGTTTCTTCTTAGTTGTTTGTCTTTTTCTCATGGATTGTAGAGAACTTTTTGTATATTAGCCTTAAATTTATGTTGTGTATTGCAAATATTTTCCCCCACCTTGTTGACTTTTGTCTTTATTTGTGATTTCCTTTTTGCCATACCAACAATTTTTTAAATGATAGATGTAAGGAGCTCTGGTAGCGTAGTAGTTATGAATCGGGCTGCAAACCTTAAGGTCAGCAGTTCGAAACTACCAGCCGCGCCACAGGAGAAAGATGAGGCTTTCTGCTCCCGTAAAGATTTACAGCCTTGGAAACCCTGTACAGGGTCGCTATGGGTCGGAACCAACTCCATGGCACTTAACAACAACAACAATTAGATAGCTATATCAGTCTATTCCTTTAATTTTCTTTGCTTTTTCTATTATGCCCAGAATGATCTTCTCTTCTGTAAAATCATAGAAATACTTGTTTTTTTCTGGTACATTTATGAATTTTTAGGCCTATTTTTAAAATCTTTCTAGAATGTATTTTGAAGTAGATCAAACTGCCCCCACCAACCCAAGAAAATGAATAGCTAAATGTACTAGTATCTTTTATTGAACAATCTGTCTTTTCTTTCATTGATTTTGAATTGCCACTTTTATCAATCTACCAAATACTCATTTCTTGAGTTTAATTCTGAACTCTGTTCTGTTCCTTTCATTTCTATTTCAGTAACATTACTACACTATTTTAATTATCATTGCTTTATAATATGCTGTATAATCTGATAAAGCTAGTCTCTACGTATTACTCTTCTTTTTCAGAACCTACTTTGCTATTATTGTGTATTTATTCTTTCTGAGAAATTTTGTTTTTTTTCAAGTTCTACTTACCCTTTCACTTTTTTCATCTGTTCAAAGGTCTCTGGTAGAGATGTCCCAAAACTTTCAGGGAAGAAAAGAGTCAGGATTCCAATCAGGACAGTCAGACTACCCATGAGGATGTAAGGTAGAATTCTATTATAAGCCCCTATAAAGCACAGGATGTAAGAGCATCAATTAGAGCATGAAACACAAAATAAAGATTCTCTGGGTATTTAGAGTCATTCTATAAACGTGTCAAATAGTATTTGAGAAAATTTTTGAATCTGAACATTTTCAGAAGGCAAAATGTAAGCAAAATATCAGTTGTTCTTTGGCAGATGCCATTGACTCTACACTTCTATAATCATTTACCTACCTGATTGTGTATTATTTTAAGTGCCTTCCTGTCAGCTAGTACTTTCTAAACTAATACTTAATCATGTGTGACAGATGTTCCTTTGATGGAAGTCTTTGTCTATCAAAGTTCCCCTCATAAGGTGGAGGTAATTGACGATGGGGGATGAGAAGACATCAGGGGGAAAGAGGTTGACCAAGATGTTGCAAGGATAGATTCTGGTCATAAAAATGCTGGTGGGACTTTTGTTTTTGCCCAAACCAGAAAGACTAGGTCCACAGAGCCATGAAACCCTAAAAGAAAATGTTAAAGCAAGTAACATTTTCACATTAATTTAAATCAATATATGTTGGGCACATATTCCATGAAATCACTGCTTGGATTCATTTGTTTTATTTTTAAAATTAAGATTTCTATCTAATAATAGTAATATAAAAAGAACATTGATATGCCCTGGTTTTGTATATACTAAGGAAAATCACCTATTGCTCTTTTTTATTTGGATTACTTAGAAGAATGATAGACCTCATCTTCCTTCTTTTCTGCATACAGAGATTACAGAGAAGCAATGTACCCAAGAATTTGATCTGACCCAAAACATAAAGAAAAACATTGATTTTTTTTTCTCTGAGACCTCTGTATAGCTAACAGGATTAAGTATCATGGGGGAGAGAAAGCTCTGCCTTGGCTTTCTTTCATTGTAGTCTACTATGGACTATCTGAGGCTGGTTTGAAAGCATAGGGGAAAACAAAGGGGAAGTGACACCATTCTGTATAATAATGTTCTATCACAGGTATGATAGTACACAGGAATCCTGGGTGGCATTGTGGTCAGTGCACTAGACTGCAAGGTCGGTGGTTCAAGCTCACCAGCTGCTCCTTGGAAACCTATATACAGGGTTGCTCTGGGTCGGAACTGACTTGACCGCACTTTACAATAACAGCAATCAAAGGTGTGGTCCAGGTCAGTTGGGTAGAGTAGGTTCAAGTTAGAAAACTGTATCTCTTTTTCTGTAAGGATTTAAAATGTAACTTTTTTGAGAATTAATATATGTCTTTGGAAGGAGCTCTGGTAGCTTAGTGGTTACAGATAGGGCTGCGAACCGCAAAGTCAGCAGTTCGAAACTACTGGCCGTTCCACGGAAGAAAGATGAGGCTTTCTGCTCCCGTAAAGATTTACAGCCTCGGAAACCCTGTACAGGGTCGCTATGGGTTGGAACCAACTCCACGGCACTTAACAACAACAATATGTCGTTGGGGCTATGTGTGTGTATGTGCATGCACATGATCTTGGGGAACTAGGAAGGATAAGGAGGTGAGTCTACATCTCTTTACAACAGAATGTTTAATGAGAACTAGGCTTGGAATGCCAGATCCTACCCTGCATATCCCACGGAAACCTCTCTTCTGTATGTGGTGGCGAGTTCTGTATGTAATTAATAAGCAATCTGTTGCTCCAGATTAATATATTCAACTAAATAAAAAAAAGCCTTTCAAAAAATAGCATAAAGTTAGAATGCAAATGATAAACTAGAAAAGGTATTGGTAACATGTATTTGTTACTGTTATTAGTTGCCATTGAATCAATTCTGATTCATAGTAACCCCGTATGTGCAGAGTAAAACAAACTCTTTGGGTTTTCAAGGCTGTGATAGATAGGTGCCTCCAGGTGGGCTTGAACTGCCATCCTTTCAGTTAGTAGTTGAGTGCTTAACTGATCACATCACCCAGGGACTCTAAAATATGCATATTTATAGGGCTAATTTCCTTCAAATGTAATGAGCCCTCACAAATCAAAGAGAAAAAGATGAACAAACCATTAAAAAGTGGACAAAAGACACGAGTAGTCATCTGACTGAAAATATGTACACTAGTCAATAAATTGAAAAATGCTCAGCCTCCTTTATAATCAATTAAAGAATTGGAAAGGAAAGCAACGGTGATATCTGTTTTTCATATAACAGATGATCAATGATTAAAAAGCTGGTTAATCCCTATTGTAAGTGAGGATATAGGAAAGTAGGTACTCTCCTATATTGATAGTTGGGGTATAAAGTAGTACAATTTAGAGGTTAATTTGACAATATCTACAAAAAAAAGCTATTTAACTTTATTAATCTAGCCATAAATCAAGATATATCTAAATACATGCACAAAAACACAGTAGAAGAATGTTAATTGTAATGTTGTAATAGCAAAAACTTGAAAATGGCCCAAATGTTCATCCATTTGACACTGATGAAATCAATCATGTATCTACATATAAGGAGGCTGCAGAAAGTTTGTGGGAACATGGACTTGAAAGATAATGTAATTCTTCTATGGACTGTTTGATGACTGAAACACTATATGTTGTTGTTATGTGCCATGGAGTCGGTTCGGACTCATAGCGACCCTATACAGGGTTTCCGAGGCTGTAAATCTTTACGGGAGCAGAAAGCCTCATCTTTCTCCCGCAGAACAGCTGGTAGTTTCAAACTGCTGACCTTGCGGTTTGCAGCACGATTCGTAACCACTATGCTACCAGAGCTATTTAAAAATAGTTAGAAGAGCTATATGGTAAATACCAATATGGAAAAAATTCTGATATAATGCTAAGCTTTTTTTTTTTTTTTAAGGCAGGGGCACAACAGTATGTGTAATATAATGTTTGTGTGTTTTATGTGTGCATATATACACATACTTATGCAAAACAAAATGTCTGAAGGTCTACTCACCAAACAGTTACTACTGGTTACCTTTAGGCACTGTGATATGGGAAGCTGGGGAGAGGACAGGTGCAGGGTTTACATGGATTTTTCCCAAAGAGTATGGTCTTTGGGACCATACTATGTTTCTGAGACATAATATTTTTTTAAAAAACAAAACTTTTAATTTAAGTGCATTCGATAAGGACCCCAGATCAGAGGCATAGCTAAAGTCTGGCAGCTATGGCACGTGCCCTGGGCACCACTTGAAGGGGAGTCCCACTGAGCAGATTCTATTATTCATTGTAGTTTCCATCACCAGCTGTGAGAGATCATTCAGCAAGTTAAAACAAATACGTTCATATCTGAGAGTCTCCTTGGGTCAAGGCAGACTGTATGAACTTGCTCTGCTAAGTATAGAAGGTGGGGGGGCACCTAAAAAAATGAAACCACTGCCACTGAGTTGGTTCTGATACATAGTGACACCAAATAAGATTTCTAAGACTGTACAATTTTATGGGAGCAGATAGCCTCATCTTTCTCTAACCTTGTGGTTAGCAGCCCAACGCCTAACCCACCAGGGGTCGTTGTAGAAAGTGAAAACAATGACTTTGTGCATATCATAGTCCAATTTTCATCAGTGGAAGCAAGAAGGTGCTGTTGTAATTTTCATGTAATCCCACAAGTAAAAGACTATAAGCTTGACTTGTATTTTTGAGCTGATATTATGGCAAAATTATCTCGAAAATGTGTCTCAAATGTTTGGACAAGGCACAGTTTCATTGCTTGGTACACATGCTATCTTTCAGATATTCCTCATGCCTAACTAGCAGGTTAAGTAAAGTGATGAGATGACCCTGGGTGGGGTTGACCAGGTCAGAAAGACCCACCTCATGAACACTTAGTGGTACTGATTGACCTTGGGGGTAGAGGCCTGAAGCTTGCATCACATGATGAGACCAGAATCATTCCAGTGAATTATTGAACCCTAATGAGAGCCAACAGGTCAGAAGTGAGGTGGGGAGGCTAAGGACCTCTGACCTTGCCACTGGCAGCCTGAAAGGGTAGCAGGAAACCCTGAACTTGGTGCAGCAAGTCAGAAGTGTGGGTGTCACAGGGACACCCAAGCTTGCAGCTAACATTTTATGTCTTGGCCTACTTGGCAGTCTGGAAGTCTGTGTCCATGAATTTGTGAGGCCTGATGTAGTTCCGGGTAGTTAGGGTCAGAGTATGAAGTGCTGCAAGGGCAGCTAGTATCAGACCTGAACAGAGAAGTGAGAAATGGTCTTGTACTTTTTCCACTTCTTTCTGTGCAGTTTAAATTTTTCATAGTAAATATCTGGTACTTTTATGTTTCAAATGAATTTAAAGAAAGAACCAACTGGTAAGATGTATCTCACCGAGGTAAACGAAGTAGGGAGCAATGATGCTGCCCACTCTGGAGGCCATCGATGTGATCCCCACAGCCATGTTCCTGACCATGGTGGGGTAAAGCTCTGCAGTGAAGACATACAGCATGGAGAAAGCAGAGGTGACCCCGAATTTTCCCAACATCACCAGACCAATGGACAAGGCGAAGTAATCTGGAAAAGAGACACAAGCAATGTAAATAGAGTGTATTTTAGAAGTGATACTTTCTTAACCCAGTTGTTTCTCTTGTCTTTTTTTATTTGTTTGAGAATGTCTTTTTATTAATATAAGAATATTACCCAAATAACACTTTCTCTTTAAATGACTAGACATGGATAAGGATGGAGAACAAGAGGTGGCTTTGTACTTTGCTCTACTGTTAATTCTAGATCATTTATGTGTTCAGTGACCTTTGTCTATTTTTCCTTTATTTGGTACAATGGTTTCTTAGTAAGTAGTCAGCATTTAATGTAGTTAAGTTTAATCTTCAAAGAGAAGGACCCATATGACCCAGCAATACCACTCCTCGGTAAATACCCAGAAGAATAAAAATGGTGCTCAAACAGAGTCTTGTATACTATCATGGAAACAACTCAAGTGTCCACCAATAGATAAATGGATAAACAAAATGTAGTATATACATACAATGGAATATTACTCTGCCATAAAGAGAAATGAAGCCTTGTTATATGCTACTATATAGATGAGCCTTGAAGATACGCTAAGTGAAATTAGTCAGACACCAAAGGACAAATCTGTATAATTCCACTTACATGAAATATCTAGAGTAGGCAAATGCAAAGAGACTAAAGTGGATTAGTGGTTACCAGGGACTGGGAGGAGTGCAAATGGGAAGTTATTGCTTCAGGGGTACTGAGCTTTTGTTTAGGGTGATGGAAACATTTGGAAATGAATAGTGGTGAAGATTGCACAACCCACGGTGACTGTAATTAATGTTACTGAAGCATACAATGAAAAATGGTTCTAAGCAAACAGCCCATATAAAAATAGGCAAAAGCAGGCTTGCAGTATATACCCTTTGGTTGGTTGATGATGCATGGAGGGGATTGTAACCATGGCAATGATACGATATACGATAAAATGAATGTAAAACTAATGTTCTCCCATGTAAACTATCACATAATTCAAAAAAAAAAAAAATAAGCAAAAGACTTGAATAGACGTTTCACCAAAGAAGGAATACGAATAGACAACAAAACATAAAAAGATGTTCAACATATTAGTAAATGGGAAAATGCATATCAAGACCACAATGAGATATCACTCTGCCCCCACTAAGATGGCTATGATTAAAAAGCAAAACAAAACAAAAATGGAAAACAAAAGATGTTGGTGAGGATGTGAAGAAAATGGAATCTTCATCCATTGTTGATGGGACTGTAAAATGATCCAGTTGCTGGGGACGGTTTGGAGGTTCCTCAAAAAGTTAAAAATAGAATTGCCATGTTGTTAAATGTTGCAGAATCAGTTCTGACTCATAGTGTCCCTGTTTAGGGTTTCTAAGGCTTTAAATCTTCTAATGAGCAGAAAGCCTCATCATTGTCCTGGGGAGTGGCTGGTGGACTCGAACTGCGGACCTTGTGATTCACAGTCCAGTGCTTATTGTATGGAGCCATCATGTTCCCCAGAATTGCCATAGGATCCAGCAATTCCACTACTAGATATATACCTAAAAGAACTGAAAGCAGAAACACACTCAGATATATGTATGCCAATGCTCATTATGGCACTATTTACAAAAACCTAAAGGTGGAAAAAACCCAAGCATCTATAATCGATGAATGGATAAACAAAATGTTTATATATATAAATGGAGTCCTAGTGTGGCACTGTGGGTTAATGCACCAGACTGCAAAGCTGTCTGAACTGCAAAGTTGGTGATTCAAGCTCACCAGCTGCTCCTCGGAAACCCTATACAGGGTCGCTATGGGTCGGAATCGACTTGACGGCAGTTAACAACAACAACAACTATATATATAAAATGTTGGTGGTTCAAACCCACTAGCCACTCCTTGGAAACCTTATACAGGGTAGCTATGAGTTGGAATCGACTGAATGGCACTTAACAACAACTGTGTGTGTGTGTGTGTGTGTGTGTGTGTGTACGTGTACAAGAAGGAGTTCTGGTAGTGTAGTGGTTATGAGTCGGTTGTTAACATCAAGGTCAGCAGTTTGAAACTACCAGCTGTTCCGCAGGAGAAAGATGAGGCTTTCTACTCCCGTAAAGAATTTTAGCCTCAGAAACCGTATGGAGGATCGCTATGAGTCAGAACCAACTCCACAGCACACCACCATCATATAAAGAAGGGAAAAAAGAGACAGGAATTTCTGTTATATGCTACAATATAGATGAACTTTGAATACATGTTGAGTGAAAGACTTCGGTCACAAAAGTACATATATGATCCCACTTCTATGAAATATGTAAAATAGACAAATGTTTATTAATGGTTAACAGAGGGGTAGAGTAGTGGTTACGATTCAGGCTGCTAACCACAAGGTCAGTTGCTCGAAACTACCAACTGTACTACAGGAAGAAGCTGAGGCTTTCTGCTCCTCAAAAGATTTACAGCCTCGGAAACCTATGCAGGGTCACTATGAGTCGGAATTGACTCCACAGCACATAACCACCACCAGATGGGAAAGGGAGGGTGTAAAAGGGAGTCCTTGCTTCAGGGACCTGGAGTTATCATTAAGGGTGATGATGATATTTGGAAACAGCGGCGATGATTGTACAACATGATAAATATAATGCCACTGAATGTAAAAAATGTTGAAATGGCAAATGTTTTATTATATCCGTATTTACCACAATACAATTTTTCTCAGTGATTAAAATGGCAAGTGTTTTGTTATATGTATTCTTAAAGAAAAAATTTAAAATAACCACAAAAGAGAAGGAACAGGGAGAACAAACAAGATGGCAGATCGGGTAGATGTGCAGTGAGGAACTCCATCAGCAACAACATAGAATACTGGACCAAGCAGGCTCAGGGGATGGTGTCAGAACTCTGAACCACATATAAAGGAATATTTAGAAGGTTGGAAGGCTTACAGCTAAGGGAATTTGTAGCAGAAGCAAGAAATCCATTGCTTTCTAATTCAAGATGCTCAGCTGCTCCCGGAGCCACCATCTTGGGTGAGACCAAGCTGGGGAAGGATCAGAGCAACCACAGATGCCTGACAGAACCACAGAGATAAAGGTGTGGATGTTCTTTTCTTTTGTATCTGTTCATTGGTCTCTTGCTGTCTGTGCACCTCCATTCTGGTGCCTGAGTGAGTGGACCCCTCACCCCCACCCCTGCAGGGTTCTACTACGCATGCACACAGATCTCCTTGAAATTTAAAGTGACAGTTTCCACTTAAAAACAAACGCCAGTGCAAAAGGGCCATAGCCAGCCCTGAACTGTTTATCACTAGGAAAAAGGCCTGAACGGGGATTGTGAAGTGAGACAGACAGACTAAAAAGGAAATAGGTTGAAAATTAAATCCTGAGTTACATCACAATGACCAAAAGTGGCATCTTGATATTTCTCAGGAAGAAGAGTGAAAAGGGAAGCCCATCTCCTGATCACATCTACCCAGAGGCAATCAGAAAGCATAAAAAATACCAAAACACACACCCATCTAAGTATTAAGGCCACAGATAACTACCAAATATGTCCAAAAAACAGAA
>NW_006408733.1:3381627-3383233 GCF_000296735.1 Chrysochloris asiatica
ATACATAAGCAGTCTCCAGATGCATTCCTAAGTGTGTCTTTAAGTCAAATTCATAGATAAGTCAAGAGTCCTGGTATGGCGCTGTGGGTTAATGTGCTGGACTGCAAAGTTGGTTTAAACCACAAGGTCCTAGGTTCAAACTCACCAGCCACTCCTCGGAAACCCTATACAGGATTACTAGGGCTTGGAACTGACTCGATGGTACACAACAACAGAACAGGTGTATAAGGTGCATAAGAAAAGGCTTAAAGTTTTTCCCATGATTTAAAAGTTAGTGAAGGTGGTTGTGATAAAGTGATTGTTGCAATAGGGGTTGGTTCAATTGTTTCAAAGTGAGGGCAAGTTTACATAACATTAAAAGGCAAGTACAGTTTCATAGTAACCTGGGGACTTACTGTATTGACTTAACATTTGTGTGATAGTTGTATATTATTGTTGTTGTTTTAAGTGCCATTGACTCAGTTCTGACTCACAGCCACCCTGTGTATGGTTTCTGAGGTGCAGCTGGTGAATTTGAACCACTGACCTTGTAGTTCAAACTGACTTCGCAGTCCAGTGCATTAACCTACAGCACACCATAAAATCAATGCAGTTACATTGGAACTACCATATACAAGCAAAGTTAACACTTGAATGTGCACCTCAGACAAAAGATTTGAAAGTATCATGAAATTGAGAATCATAAATGTGACTCTGAAAAAGAGATTTGAGGGTTTTGATGAATTCTTCTACTAAGGAGGTGATTGGGAAAGTGGCTCTTCCTCTTTAGTTGGTGATTTCAGATTCTCCGCAGCTGACCCTTCTGTTGAGGGCAGCTGTTTGAACCCTGGGCGCTATGTAGTTAATTCTCATCTAATTGATTTATGAATTGTTTGATATAAACAGGAAGCAGTAATGAATAAGTGGCCTTTTGTGGGTAACTAAAATTGGTTAACTTCTTACCTGCAGGAACTACTTGAATTAAAAGAAGCACGCCTCCTCCCAGGAACAGCATCCCAGCTATGATATAGCGCCTGGGAAGTGTTCGCAGCAGCAGCCATGCTGTAATGTAAGCTGGAATTTCAATCAAGGCAGAGAGGAAACAGTTCAGGTAGGCATCCCCATGTAAATTGGGAGCATTGAGAGACAGAGCAAAGTAGCCCACTGAAGTCAGCATCCTGAAAGGCAAAAAACAAATAAAAAAATTTCATGATTGTCAAAAAAGTATCTCAAAAGTGTCTCTACTCTCTATATACCCACTAGCCACATGAGTTGGAACACACAACAACAACTATTAAATATGTGATTGTGGTCATTTAAATCTAGATACTTGATGTTTAATTTAAATCTAAATTAAAACAAGTGAAAAAGTCAGTTCCTTGGTTGCACTAACCACACATCAAGTATTAAATAGCCACATGTGGTTGTTGTTGTTGTTGTTGTTGTGTGCCATGGAGTCAGTTCCAACTCATGTGGCTGTTGTTGTTAAGTGCTGTTGCGTTGTTTCCAACTCAGAGCAATCCTATATAGGGTTTCCAAGGAGCCACTGATAAGTTTGAACTGCCTTGTAGCTTAAACCAACCTTACAGTTGACTGTCTTATCCCACAGTGCCACACCAGAACTTGG
>NW_006408733.1:3385160-3386717 GCF_000296735.1 Chrysochloris asiatica
GTTATATTAAACAAACAAACAAACAAACAAACCCTAGAAACAAACCCAATGCTGTTGAGTCAATTCTAACTTATAGGGACCCTCTGGGACAGGGAAGGATTGCTCCATAGGCTTTCTGAGGCTGTTAACCTTTATGGAAGCAAACAGCCTCATGTTTCTCTCAGAGAGAGGGTTCGAGCTAACTACTTTTTGGTTAGCAGTCTAATGTTAATGCCAAACCCACTGTGAAACCAGGTCTCCAGTTTGATGTTGTTGTTAAGTGTTGCCAAGTCAGTTCCAATTCATAATGACCCTGCATAGGGTTTCCGAGGAGTGGGTGGTAGTTCTGCACCACCAACCTTGCAGTTAGCAGCCCAGTGCTTATCTTACAGTGCCACACTAGGACTCCAAATGTAAAAAGCTGTGGAGACTCAAATCCAGTGGGGATACAGGTGATTCTACTCTCACTGTTCAACTGGTAGTGCAGCTTCAGGAAGCAGAATGAGAATTAGCATCTGTGCTGTGGGCACCAGGGACATCATTAGTCTTTCAATTCCGTCACCTTAAAAGTAGAGGGAACTCTTCCCTGTGGGCCATAGTACCACAGACTTTAATATAGTTCCTTGTGAACTTTTTTTTTTTAAGTATCCAGTTGCATGAATTGAACCAAGGCAATTCCAAATAACTTAGAATTCTATAATTAATTTTTATTTTATCTTAGTGTAACTCAGATGTTGCCCAGATGTTTCCTCTGAATTAAAGAAGAAAGTCAGTTGCATACTTCCATACTATATGTTTGTATATCTGGACCACTTATTACTTACCATAGCAACAAAAACATAACAGTTATTGTGGCAATATTCCGAGTCCTGAACAGGTCCAGAATGAAAACGTTCTGTTGCTTCAGAGGTTTTAGCTCCTGTAGCTAAAATAATAGAAATAACCATGAGATTAAAAGGTAGTAAATGGAAAAAAGTATAATTTATTCAAGGCACTGGTGAATACATTTCAGACTTCTGGTGCTGTGGAATAATGCACCGGACCACAAGATTGGTTTGAACCACAAGGTCAGGTCGGCAATTCAGACCCACCAGCTGCTCCTTGAAAACCCTATACAAGGTTGCTATGAGTCAGAACAGACTTGACGGTACTTAATAACAACAACAAAGTTTTGCCTTTAATAAGCTTATTGTTGTTAAGTGCCATCCAGTCCAGTCGGGTCTGACTCATAGTGACTCTGTACAGGGTTTCCAAGAAGCAGCTGGTGAGTTTGAACCACTTGACCTTGTGTTCAAATAAGCTTGGTTGTTGCTGTTGGTAAGAGTCATCAAGTCAGTTCTGACCCATAGTGACTGTATAGGGTTTCCTAGGTGCGGCTAATGGGTTTGAACCACAGACCTGCAGTTTCAAACTGACCTTGCAGTCCAACGCATTGGAGAATAAGGGCATCTACCACCGACCTTTTGGTTAGCAATTGAGTGCTGAGCCATTGCACTGCAAGAGAAGAGATCTGGCAATGAACTTCCTCAAAGTGGTACCATCAACTTGGTTCTGACTCATAGCGACCTTATGTACAAC
>NW_006408733.1:3388537-3415882 GCF_000296735.1 Chrysochloris asiatica
GGTTCAAACCAATCTTGTGGTTCAGCATATTGACCCACAGCACCACACACTAGGACTCCATATTCCTGCATGTTGTTAGGTGCCATTGAGTCGATACCAACTCATAGCAACCTTATGCACAACATAACAAAACACTGCCCGATCCTGGGCCCACCTCATAATTGTTGCCATGCTTGAGCCCATTGATGCTGTCACTTTGCCAATCCATCTCACTGAGGGTCTTCCTCTTTTTCTCTGACCCTCTACCTTACCAAACATAATAGCCTTCTCCAGCAACTGGTCCCTCCTGACAATATGTCTGAAGTATGAGAGATGAAGTTTGGCTATCCTGGCCTCCAAGGAACACTCTGGCTGCACTTCTTCCTCCTGCATAGGTGATGCTTATTCTAATACTTTAAAAAATGTTTTAGCTCATTTTAGGCAGAAATATTTAAAATACATAGCATCGAGTGTGCTGTTTCCTTACACAAAGCCCGACTGTTAACAAAGACTTTCTGGACTCATGGTCATCACTATAGATGGCTTCTTTCACACTAAGTCAGTTAGGAACTATTAATGTGGTAGGACCAGATAGTCCCAAATTATTTTGAGGCTCTGTCTGCTTTTATATTTTTCTTATTGTGGTAATTTTGTGCACCAAAACAGACTAGCATTAACCAGGAACCTTGGACAAGTTATTATTTATCCTTCTAAACCTTTGTTTACTTCTTCTATAAATGGATATAACTGGGAGTTGAGAAGATTAAATGAGATCATTTGTATATAAGATTAGCATAATTCTTAACCGTGGTAGAATACCCAGTACGTTTTAGCTCTTGTTATTACTTCGCAACAAACAACAACAATTACTTCACCACTGAGAATAAAGTGCTAGCCTTTAGTGAGAATAAGATTCTGGGCATTTTCTTACTGCCATCAATAGGCTTCTCAACTTTTACTTTTTATTTGCCAATTTACCATGAGTTGACAATCTAGATAGCCAAGCTTTTAGCATGGAAACAGAAATTAAAATGATAAGGCTCTGAGGTGGGGAACAAGTTGGGGGAGAAAGTACAAGCACTTTGGAATCTTATGGTAGGTTGTTTTTGTTGTTGTTAAGTGCCATAGAGTTGGTTCTGACCCATAGCGAACCTGTATCAGGTTTCCGAGGAGTAGCTGGTGAACTTGAACCACCGACCTTGCAGTTCAAACCGACTATGCAGTCCAGCATATTAACCCGCAGCACCACACCAGGGACTCCCATGGTATTTCAGGCAATAAGAAGTTGAAGAATGAAGAGTTTTTATTAGGAAGGAAGTGAGAGTGTCAAGCAGTGGGTGCTTCCCAACGTCAGCACCCTTCTTTCTAGAAGAACACATCTCACAGCCATGCTGCCTTTTCTCTCCTGCACCATTTGGAGTGATGTTGTTATGTAGTCAATTCCAACTCATAGCAGATCCTACGGGATACAGTATGACTGCCTCATAGCGTTTTCCAGGCTGTAATCTTTATGGGAACCGATTGCCAGGTTTTCCCCACTGCAGAGCAGCTGGTAGGTTCGAACTGCTGATCTCTTGGTTAGCAGCTGAGCACTTAGTGGTTGCACCACCATACCTCAAGCAGTTGTTGTTGTTGTTATTAGGTACCATCAAGTCGGTACCAACTCATAGTGACCTTATGCACAGCAGAACGAAACACTGCCCGATCCTTGGCCAACATCACAACTGTTGCCACGCTTGAGCCCACTGACGCTGCCACTTTGCCAATCCATCTTGCTGGGGGTGTCTTCCTCTTTTGCTCTGACCCTCCACCTTACCAAACAGCAGTGTAACTAGGCTATTACAACAAAGCAAAGCCACAACATAAACAATGGAAACTTGAGGGGACCCAGAGTTTCTGTTATTGATGGTGGAATCATTTGGGAAAGGATAGTGGTAGTGATTGTACAACATGACCATCCTCAGTGTCACTGAATTACAGGTGACAATTGTATAATTGGCAAAGGTTTTGTAATAGAAAATGTTATCACAACTTGTAAAAAAGCTTAATAAGTCACAGTTGTTAAGAACATGCACTTTGATGCCAGAGAGACGTAGGTTCCAAATTCTGGTTTAATAGCTAGGTGATCTGGGCAAGTTACTTCTCTGTGCATTAAGTGAGCTGACACTGTGCCTGGCATCATTATCATTCTAAGCAGGCTCATTTGCTGCACAGGGCACCCAGAGCCTCCTAGAGAGGACCCAATCTGGGAGGCAAGCAGAGGAAGTGATCACAGCAGGAAGAAGAAAAAGCAAGGTGCTGTCAGAAGCAAAAGGTTTGTGGTTTGGTTTTTTGTTTTGTTTTTTTTAAAAATTAGGTTTTTTTTTTTGTTTTTTTTTAACTCTTTATTATGAATTGGGTGAAGCTTTACAGAGCAGATCAGTTTTTCCTTTAATTCGTACACATTTTGTTTTGTGTCACTGATCGCAGTTCCCACAATGTAACATCACTTATCCTACTTCTTCTGCCCTGTGTTTCCTGTTTCCATTCCTCCTTCTTTCCCAACCCTTTGAACTTTGTGTTTGGTTAATGCTGCTCTTTTGACCTCAAATGGTTGATTATTCTAAGATGTGTGTCTCTCCATAGTATTGTTGTTCTCTTTATAAATCCATCTATTATTTGGCTGAAAATTGAGGCATGGAGTGAATTTATTTTCAGACCTGAAGGGTGACTAAAAGCCATATTCTCGGGGATTCCACTGGTTTCTGTCTGACCAAAGGCTTTGTTTTGATTTTAAGTTTTGTTTTACACTTTTCTCCCACTCCATACATGACCTAATGCGATCCCTTTCAGACTGGTTGGTAGTGGCAGCCAGGCACCGTCTAGCTCTGGTCTTAGAGTTGTGGAGACTGATGTTCTTATGATTCATTAATCCATTAGACTGTTTCTAAGAAGCACGTGTTTTGACACTAGACTTTGCTCTTACTCATTAACTATATATCTCTTATGTTTTATGGTTGCTTTTATCCACATAGGTCTGGACTCTACAACTAGACAGTAAGTTTCTCAAGACGGAATCAGGCCAACAACTAGCCATAAACTATCCAATAACTCACTATAAACACAGAGCACAGCACTGAGACGCAAATGTATCAGACACTCCCAATATTCTTTTTTAAGCCACTTAAATTGATTAAGGCTGGGAATGGAATTCTTGATCTGAAAAGCAAAGTATAAGATATTTTGGGCTGGCAGCCCTCTGAGAACTTGGAAGTTTATGGTTGCTGTAATTAAGCCTGCAGCAACAGCCAGAGTGGTAAATGTGTGGAAGGTTAGTGAAGGAGGAAGCCCTCAGGGGTGTCTGCCCTCCTCCACAGAGTTCTGCTTTCTGTGGTAGCAAGGAGTGCAGACTTCAGTGTCAGGGACTGGCCTCGTTGTTCATGAGTGTTTGGTTCACAAGGAGGGGAGATCCAGCGGCGACAGGATAGCAAAAGAATACACAGATAGACAAACAGAGGGAGACAAGGAGGCACCCCGAAACCAGGATAGTTGCATTACTGGTGTCTGGCAGCTCTGGCGTGGTGAACATATTAGCCATAAGGGCAGTAAGGTCCTGTATGGTAAACATCTTAGCTGTGCCTGTAAAGCACGCCTTGCTAGCTGTAGTGTACTCTTTCACTGCCTGCCTGTAATGCACACCTGGGCCAGCCTGCATCTCCATTTTATTTAGGGGAGGAACTTCACACCAAGCTGGGAGGGACTAAGACAAGGTACAGCTAACATCAGTAATTTTCCAGACATTCAGACATCCAGAACTATACATCAAGCTTCACTGGTTCAAATCCCAGGCCCGCAACTTGGTTTCTCAGACTCAATTAACATATCTATAACCCCTAAGTTCAGTTGGGGGAAGGTAAAAGGGAAGGACAAAAGGCTTGGGTGGAGTCCCACTGTTTTGGCTTCCTGAGCCAGGTTTGCAGGAAGACAGGAGAAGCCCAGGTGAATGGGCTGCACCTGGAAAAGGATTAGGGAGGATACTTTTTTGTCTATAGAACAAAGAACCGGGAAGTAGCTAAGCTATTTTCAGTTAATCCTTTGGAGAAAGGCTTGACTTTGAAGCCTTTACAGTTTCGGCTTTAGAAAAATATTACATTTATCTGTGGATACTAAGGGCTCATGTTTGGAATTAATAAAACATAACTGAACACTAATATGAAAAACAATTTGCTATGACTGCCCGGTGGCCAGAATCTTTTCCTCAGAGCCTGTGGCCTGCATTGTCTGCAACACTCGGGCCCAGTGGGCCTCGAACTTCTGACCAGCTTTACACGGTCTGCAACACTTCAGCATGGGGAATACAGATTCCCACTGCAGCCACACTTATCTTCTTGGGGTATCCTGAGAAGTCTACTTTTTCTCCTACTTCACCCTCTGTATTTACCTAAGTAAAGCCAATTGTCCTCCCTGGTTTGGACTCATCCATACATGACCTGGCCACCTTGTTCTCTTTCTCTGTACCACTGGGCAGCGTCCACCCCTTAAGTACATGGAATTTACTCCCTATGTCATCATTTCTCTTTCCATCTAATCTGCTTGTCTCTCTTAATTACATTCTGTGCTCCTGGAGGATAAGAACTATATCTTATTTTTTATATTTCCCCTAGTAGCCAGCACAGGTCCTGGCACAGTGCACATCCTTGTTACTGTCAGGAAGAGTGGCTACTTCTATAGAATATCAGCTTTCTTTCATGCCCACTTGCCTACAGAGGTGACTCCTCCAATCTGTGCTGTCAGGCCTTGTTGTTGTTGTTGTTAGATGCTGTTGAGGCAGTTCCAACTCATAGTGACCCTATACAGAACAGGACAAAACACTGCCTGGTCCTGTGCCAACTTCACAGTCATTGCTACACTTGAGCCCATTGCTGCTGTCACTATTCCAATCCATCTTGTTGGGGGTCTTTTTTTTGCTAACTCTCCACTTTACCAAGCATGATGTTCTTCTCGAGGAGTTGGTCCCTCATAATGATCTGTCCAAAGCATGAGAGATGAAGTCTGGCCATTCTGGCTTCTGAGGAACATTCTGGTTGTACTTCTTCCAACACACATTTGTTTGTTCTTCTGGCAGTCTATGGAACTTTTAATATTCTCCTCCAACATCATAACTCAAATGCATCCATTCTTTTACGATCTTCCTTATTCATTGCCAACTTTCACATGCATATAAGGCTATTGAAAATACTATGGTGTGGGTCAAGCCTTAAAGATCTACAAATGACATATACTAAGGCTAAACACATGCACAGCTTCTTCAGCAGGCTTTGGTAAGATTTAGGGTTCAATGAGGAACCTATGGATGGAATAGGCCTCAAACACAAACGTTTCCCACTTAATCTGGTTGTTTAAAAATCATTAGTATGCAGCTGTGTCAGTGGTATGGAACAATATCAATAAAAAAAAATGGAGGTAAATGTGCAAAATGAAGGGATCAAATATTTAATGAACACTTACTATATGCTAAGCAGTTTACATATATTATTGTACTTAATTTGTGCACAACTCTTTAAGGTTAATTTTATCCCAGAAGTGAGTCACTGTGTGTATGCCTAAGATGTAGTACAGTATCTGGTACATAGTGGGGGCCCAGTAAATATTGAATTAAGTTAACTTTCATAAAAACTAAGAATGCATAGCTAGTATCGAGAGGAAATGTGCAAATTCTTACCTCTGTAGGATCAAATATAATTGCCGGAACGGTTAGGTTGTTCATTTTTGCAGCCTTTATAATGATATCTTCAGCTTCTTTAAATCTTCTCTGGGATATCAGCCACCGGGGAGATTCAGGAATAAACCTAGAATAAATTTTTTGTAGTCCATAATTTTTCACAGTAGCAAGGTTTGATTCTATGAATTATAGGTTGTTCCCAAAATAATTTTAATTTTGTAAAATTCTAGTTTGTAGGGTTAAAAAATTTTGTTTTTTAAGAAAATGGGGGTGGGGGTGGGAGAAGTCCTCAAAAATAAGTGCCAGCCCCTTCAAGTTTCAAAGTCCTGCCCATGATAGGCCATAAGGGAAGACATTAACTATGGGCTTTTTAAACCAGGGCAGCTGGAAAAGGCCACCAGAAACTTAATAACCTTGTGGCTCATAAAAGAAATGCAGCCTACAAAATTGTAAATCCTTCCCAGGGAAGAAACTGCATTTTCAGAATGTCCAAGCCCCCATAAACCAAACAAACCCACCTCCACGAAGTTGATTCTGACCAAGTTGATTCTACTCTATGGACTGAGTAGAACTGCTCCCAAGGCTTTCCAAGGTTGCACATAGTTACCAGGGCAGACAACCTCATTTTTCTCCAATGGAGTGGAAAGTGTGTTTGAACCACTGACCTTGTGGTTAGCAACCCAATTGTTAACCTACAGTACTACCAGGGATCCTCAGAATGTCCAATCTAAGAGAATTCCTGAGACCCCAGCTGGTGATGTTTGCTAGTTTATTGGGTAAAGACTGGTCAGGGCATCTGTGTTCCTCAAGCTTAGCCGTAGGCAGAGGAGAAGGTGGGCTCCCTGGTGTCCTCATCCCTGGTGTCCTCCTGTGGGCATCCTCACAGCTTTCTATTGATTCCCGCGTCAGTGAGCACCCAGTCCCTTTTTTGAGAGACAAGCCAAGGTTGTTTTTTTCTTTTTACTATTTTTAAACTTATTTTTTTGTTATAACAATTATCCCACTGATGTGCCAACACAGCTGTAAATATTAACTTATATTCTTTGCTAATTTTTATTTCTCCAAATCTTAGCCGTTCTCTTGCCAGCTATTGTTTTCCTTACCTATTTGGCAGCATTTAGTTATCCTAGAAAATAAATTACATGTAACAGAACCAGGGGACTCCTGTAATTAATAGGCCTACTCAAAATCTCACTAGGAATGAGCTCAGAGTCAATCATGATATATCAAACGGCCAACCCTGAACTCCCGTTCACAGCTTACTATAGCACATGGGTTGAAAAATTAGTCTAGTTTACATTTGTTTGGAATACACTCTTAGTTGGCCCTTGTAGGAACTGTGATGATGTTAGATCACTAACATTCAGTAGCAATTAGAGCTGAACTGTCTGATACCTCATTTAACTTTCTGCAGTATTCTAACTTTGCAGAAAAAGAATATTACCGTCCAACACAGTAGCCACTAGCCATATGTGTCTACTTAGCACTTCATATTTGGCTATGGCTGTTACTGAGAAAATAAATGGATTTTAAAATTTATTGAATGCAGTTAACTTTAAATAGAAATATATGGCCAGTGGCTACTGTGGTGGCTACTGTGGTGGTGGTGGTGGTTATGTGCTGTGGAGTCAGTTCTGACTCATAGCAACCCTGTATTGGGTTTCCGAGGCTGTACATCTTTATGGGAGCAGAAAGTCTCATCTTTCTCCTGTGGAATGGCTGGTAATTTTGAACTGCTGACTGTGAGATTAGCAGCCCAGCATGTAACCAGTACGCTAGCAGAGCTCCCAGTGTCTACTGTACTAGTGCAGAATAACTATGAAGCTATTGTACCATTCATGGACATTCTACTTCTGGGCAGTATCTTTCCCCAGTCACTTTATGCTTAGAAATAGTCTATCTTTCTGCAGGCCCGTCATTGACCTTGGATACTCTATGAAACATGTTTGTTGAGTCAACTAGAAAATGTACCACTTCCCCATGGTGCATTTATGGCTTCCTTCCCTACCCCTACCTCTACCCTCTACACATACCCCATTTATACCTGTGGTCACTTACTGCAAGCCTTTTAAAAAGAACTTAGAGCATAAAAAATTCCCACTTTACCTGTAGTGACTCTGAGTAGTTTCTCTTCCCTTTTCCAGCCCTCTGTATGCAGAGCTACCCAGATCTCTACTTTTGAACTGTCATGATTTGAGGGTGCACAAAGTCCCAAGTCTAGCTGAACATTTCATATGTTAATGGAGTGGCAAATGAGGCCACAGACTATAGCTGTTCTGTTGTTGTTAAATACTGTAAGTTGGTTCCGATTCGTAGCGACCCAGTAGAGTTTCTGCTGTAGATTTATTCAAATTATAAACAGGGCTGGGGTATTACTGAAAAGCTGCTTAGCAAGCAGCAGAGAGGACAGCAACTCTAAGCATTCCCCATGACATCCCAGCCCACCTGGACTGATGAGCACTGCTTCAGGAAGGTGCCTTCACAGGTGAGATGCTTAGAAGAAAGTGATTTTGTTTTGTAGAAGAAAATGGTAAGACTGTCTTTGTAAGACTGTTGCTATTTAAACTACCAACAGAGGGCAGCCTAGAACAAGCAGTCACCGTGTAAGTGCTGGCCCTGGACTACCCTCTGTTGGTGCAACCCTGTGTCTGGAGCAGTTCTCTAGAACAAGAGGAAGAGAACTCTCCTTTGAGCAAGAGTGAGTCACTGCCTTGTAGGATGAACCTTTTGTGCTGGAAATATCAGTGTTTTCTTGCTGAGGTATTTGGCCCTGTGACAAAGATCCAAACCCTACATATAAAAATTCCTGCCAATCGATTAATGATGGTCAGTGAGTGCACTTCTATATTTACTCCATCCATCTATCTACCTATCAATCGATTGATTGATTGATTGATGGTAATAGGTTGGTGTGTTGTTAAATACCTGGCTTATAATATGGTTAGTTATGTTATTATTGTTGTTAAGTTGCTCCTGACTCATAGTGACCCTGTATAGGGTTTCTTAAGGGATTTGAATCACCAACCTTATGTTTCAGTGCTTATCTTACAGCGCCACACCAGGAATCCAAGGCTGGTTATAGTACATTTAAAAAATACCGGCCTCTTAGGCCAAAATGACGACTAGAGAACATAAGTGATTAAAATTGTTCATCTGAAATGTAGAAAACAACCTTTGAATAACTTTGTCTTGTATCTTGAGAGAACCTCTGGCTACTATCTTTTACAGTAAATTTCACTATCAAGGGGGCTGTGGGGAGAAGGAAAGAGGTTGGGATGATTGTGATGATGGTTCTTATTCCAGTAAATTTTTCCGCTCTCATAAATCTAGGATGTTTTCTTTGGAGGCAGAGCTGTAAAGGTTATTTGAGCATTTAGCACAGGCTTGAGACTGGGATCCACGAGAAACTTCTAAATCAGAACAATATCTAACCTTTAACACAATCTCTCTCAAAATCCAGGGAAGCAGGAAAAAGTAATGTGCTCTCCTTATTCCATCCGTGTGCACCCCATGCCAGGAATTTACACTGGTAAACCACAACTGTCTTAGAATCTTTGAGGTCATTTAAAAAAAAAACAAAAAACAAACAGTAGTTTGAAGTGGGCCAACCTGAGCCATGGCCCAATGAGGCCAAGTTGGGCTACTTGTCAAATTCTACCAGTAATAAAAATAATAAACCAGACTCACCAAAGGAAGAATTCCCTTTTCTCTTTCTTACATAAAAAAAACAACAACAAAGAAATGGGAAATCTCAAAAAAGGGTAGTATGGCTAGGACTGTATTCCATTATTCTTAATCTGTTCTCTTACCTGAGATGTCTCAGATAATCTTATTAGATAAGACTGGGGCCAGGATCTCCAAACCTTAATGCTATTCCCATAACTAACATGCCAGAACTGAGTTGGGCATTGTAGGGGAAGAGAACATTTCTCTAAGAACTCGTTAAACAAAAATTTCTCTCTGGCTCTTCAAGACAAAGCAGATAAACAGACAGACACACCTGAGATGCTAATCATCTGTCATGTGATTGGGAAATTTGAGGAGAGTATGTTGGTTGAATCCATCAGGAGAAAAAGAATATTCTAGAGAGAAAAAAAGTGTCCAAAATAACAAGCTCCAACAATACCATCTCCAGAAATAACAACCACAAAAATTAGCAACAAAAAGAGCAGGGGAGAGTCGAGGAGGGAGTTGGAGGATAACAGAGAATCGAATCCCAGTGTACAGGCCCTCCCGTAATGAGGCAAAAATTCTTGGCTTCAAGGACCTCAGCAAGTCCCAGTGGAGATCAGAAGCCCATGCTCCCGGCTCCAGGTGTGCTGGCCCACACTAGAGGGCCTGTCTGGAATCGAGTCGCACTCACCACCACAGCGGGACGCACAGCACCCCCGGCACCGTCAGCGCCAGCAGCAGCATCCGCCAGTCTCTGATGAAGTAAGCAAACAGTGGCAGCAACATATAGCCAACTGCAAAAAATGTGCACACTCCTAACGTAGAGAATATAATACGAACTGATTTGCCAAGAATTTCTGTTCCTGTTCAAAACAAGGGAGGAGTATTAGCATTTTAACTCACTTTAATATTTGCTTTTTTACATTATTACCTGACAGACTTAGGAAAAGGAAGAGACATTTGCCTAGTGACTCAGAACAGGAGTGGTTAGGGGAAGGAAGGTGAGAAGTGATTCAAGACTTAGCACCTTATAAAAAGAAGAGTTTTTAATGAGATTCTAGAGGCGTCATAGATTCATTTTTAAGAGGACATCCCATGGCATAGAAATATCCTGCCCAATACCAAGATGTATCTCTTTTGAGAATGCCACTTCTCCAAAATCAGAGCCTAGCCTGAGGCACAGAGAGAGTGGTAGAGGAGACAAGCAGTGGCTCTTGTGAGGGAGGCAGGGACTACGTGGGGCCACGGTGCATTTAGCTTTCCCCACAATTCACATCTGTAAATAAACAGACATTGGCTCATTGGGAAATAGTAGAGCTCATGTTTTCTGAGACATTGTTATGATACATTTACCCACCCTTGAGCCCTGAAGAATGATAAATAGGATCCAGCTGGCTCTGGGGGTGCACAGAGCAGGCTCCTAGCACCTGAAATTGAATCCCTTGCAGCCACACTATGCCTGGAGACCAGCCCCCAGGCAGACTCCATGCAGACCAAGGAAAGAAAAGAAGGAACTGCTCTAGTCCCAGGAGGCAGCAGCCCCGGAGCTGGCTGTAAGCCTGCACACCTGGATATTCCTCAGCTCTTTCCCAGAACACCACAGAATCATTCATTAATGTCAGGCACAGTTTGGGGAAGGAAATGTAAGTAAGTCTAGATTTCCTGCTTTGCTCAGCTAGCTTCACAGTAGCGCTAGGTACCAGTTCTTCCAGTGAGGTGGCCTGTCCCTTGGAGCTCTTGGCTTAAGATGGGAAAGACCAAGAACAAGCTCCTTCTTTTGTCACAGAACTTCAGAACCTCCCTGAAGGGTCCATTCTTGGTCCTATGTCCCAGGGGCCAAGATCTAGCATTGGTGATGGTTCTACCTTTTGTGAGGGATTTGCCCACCATTTCAGAGAAGTGGGTAACTCAGAAAATACAAAACAGAGAATTCAAAGGTCATTCAGGCTTGGCTTGCCAGAGAGATTTGGGTTGATCTTATTTATAGGCTCTGAGCATGCTGGTGTCCTGGACCCAGGCAGAGTCTAAGACTTAATTCCAGAGAAGCATCAAAATTATGATTTCAGCTGGTTTCCCATTCTACCTCCTACCTATTTCCATGCCCACCCCACTTCTCCCTCACTCATTCTCAGAGCCCCGTATCTCGGTGATTTTTTTCTTGAGAAACCCTTTCTGGAAACCAGACTGGCAGACTCAGAACTATGTGCCTCCTGTATCCCATATCACCCGGAGGCTTATCTAGGGTATGGCAGGAACGGCATGAGCCCTAGGTGCCACTTGAGGGACGGTGTCAATGAACAGGTTCTAGTCACAGTTTCCATCCACAGCAGTGAGAAATCATTCATTAATTTAAAACAAATTGCCATGGTCACTATTTCTGTAGATTCGCCTCTGTGTATGATGTATAATAGCCCTAACACCCAGGGACTTTCTCAGTCTATGAACTCATTTCTAAGAACAGGGCTTGGATTTTTTAAGAAAGATCTTAAGTATAATTTCCAGATGTAGCCCATTGGTAAGCACTTGGCTGCTAACTGAAAGGTCGGTGGCTCAAACCCACTAGTTTTACGTTCTTCCATGAAGATGACAATCTTAAAAACTATGGGACAATTCTACTCTGACCTATAGATTCTAGACTGCAACAGGTTTCGGATTTTTTTTTTTTTTTAAGATTCTTACCTTGTTAATGACCTGCCTACTACTCCATTCCATATACTCCCTCACCATGCCCTGGTTTCTAAACCCTTTGACAGTGGTTACCATGAAATAGGAATGAATAGGGGGTGCTTTGTTACCCGGGAGAGAATCCGAAGTAAAGCAGCAGAGGGTTTGATTGTGAAATCAAGTGGGCCCTTGTGGACCTTGAGGAGCTTTTAGAATTATGGCACTCAGAGAGGTCCCTTATGCCTCCTTGATAAGAGAAGACAGAGAAGTTACACAACGGAGTTCCTAGGAAACTCCCTGATTCAGATCAGAACAGAGTTATAAATTTGCAGAGTATCTATGGGGGATAAAAGCTTTATGAAGCTTTCTCTCTGCTTTCCTGGGAAACAGCATGGATAGGTATGAACTGAAATAATTCCTTGTTAGCACTGCTTCCTGCACTCTGACCTTTAGAAAACTCCCTTACCTTAAGCATCACCATCATCTTCTTCACAGCTAGTATATTTTTCAGTAGGCTCTTTTAAGCCAGGTTCTGAGCTGTTTCATACGTTATGTCTTGGAATCTTCACAACAATTATGTAATAAATTTGATTATTCCTCTTTTATACCTAATCAGTGAAGATTTTAGAAGAAATCGCCTAAGACTACATATGTGTAATAAGTGGTGTAGTCAGGACTCAAGCCTGATCTGTTTGGACCTCTAGGTATTAATTAGGTAGCTTTCATAAGGCAAAAACCACTGGAGGCAAAGTCTGAAATGCCCTATAAGGCAATCCTTAGACTAAGATCTAATGGAGACATGTATAAGAAATGGGCAGACACCTTTCAAAAGTGAAGATTTGGGTTTTTTCCTTCCTAGACTGGTCCTTGAACCAACTGGAGGCCAACAAGCCCCCTCTGAGGAACAGTAGGGAAGGAGTCCCGATTCCTGTCAATGCCATAAATCCTCTGTACTCAACTGGCAGTGAGACAGATGCCAGTGGTGACACCTGGCTCTGCTGCCTGGGCCCCCTCTTCTAGCCTCTTAGACTTTGCTCTTAGGGCAAAGGTCAGTTGGTCTCAGTCTGATTGGATCTGAGTGTCCTCTGAGACTGTAACTCTGATGTCCAAGCCAAAGGAACATGACCTAAGCCATCTAAGCCTAAAGCTTCTCTAGAAGTGTTCGTTCACTGACTCTCACTTCCACTTGAGTCTGAGCTCTCTTTCCCAGAGGTCAGGCTCACCTCCACGGGAGACCAGTGCCTTCTTTGGTAGTCAGTCCAAGAAGTGGTTGGGCCCATTCCACATGGGGATAGGAGCCACTCCAGCATGAATGATCTCTGCTTAAAAGTAAGTCTATGTGGTGAAGAGACCAGGATATGGGTTGGGACCCAGGAAGCTCTAGCACAAATGCCTTCCATCAGGCAAGCAGAGCCAACCTGGACTTCTTGATTGGTGACTTGCTACTAGAGTCACTCTGAGGACATTTAATCTTTCCTGTTTTGTTTCTTTAAAAAAGTTTTTTTGTAATTTGGGTGAAGGTTTACAGGAACACATTGATGTTGTTTTCCATTCAACAGTTCAAACACTTTTTATTTTGTGACATTGACTGCAAACCCCATAATATAAAGTAGTCTTCCCACTTCTTCCTGTGTTTACTGTTCCCATTAGTCCTTCTTACCTATGCCCTCATGGCTTCTGAGCTTTATCTCTGTGCAAGTGCTGCCCTTTTGATCTTGTGTGGTTGACTGTTCAAAGGTGTGCATATACCCCTGATACGCACAGGTATGGGTGATTGTTCTAAGGAGTATATCCCTCCCTGATGGTACTGTTCACTTGTGTGGTTGATTGTTCTAAGGAACGCGTACCTCCCTGGTGCTATTATTGAGCATTTGGCTGAAAGTTGAGCCAAGGGGTTTAGTCTTGTTTTGTAAGCCAGTGTTTTCATCTGCAAAATGAGTCCTACTTCATGGAGTTACTATGGTGAGGACTGAGATAACGTATGTAAACTGTGATAACATATGTAATTGACTACAATAAAAATTATGCCAGTGTTAAAGCAAAATAGGAGCACTAATGACACAGTGGGTTAACCCACCAGCTGCTCCAAGGAGAAAGATGAGGCAGTCTGCTTCTGTAAAACTCTACAGCCTGACAAACCTAGAGAGCAGTTTGACTCTGTCCTATAGGATTGCTATGAGTTGGAATTGGGTTTTTGGGTTTTGATAAAGTCAAATAGCTTTCTTGATAGATAAGTCATGCCTTGCAAAAGAACAAAAATATAAGGCTAATTGCTGTGGATGACAGGCTGGCATTTCACAAAAGATTAAATATTTAATTACAATATGACTTAGCAGTTCTACTCCTAGGTACGTACATAGAGAACTAAAAATGTATGTCCACACCAAAACTTGTACAGGAATGTTCAGAGCAGCATTATTTGACAAAAGGCACTGCAAAAACTAGAAACCACCCAGATGTTCATCAACTGATGAATGGATGAACAGAGTGTGGTATATCCACACAACAGAATATTATTCATCAATAAATGAAATAATGATTCATGCTGTAACATGGCTAAATCTTAAAAATGTGTGGTACGTCACATATGATATGATTTCACTTGTAGGGAATGTTTGGAATAGTGGTTGTCAAAGCAAGGGAGAGAGGGAAATGGGGCACAACTGCTAATAGGTACAGGTTTCTTTTTTGAGGGACTGAAAACATTGGAATTAGATAGAGTTGATGATTTAACAGCTTTATAAAGTACACTAAAAACAATTGAATTGTATAGTTTAAAAGGGTGAATTATATCTCAAAAAAAATGTTAAACAATGTGGCTGATAAAGGCTGCATAACTGATGTAATTAGGTGTTACATCATAACTTTAGCCAAAGTTATGAAGGAAGATGCAATCAATTACATATCAAAAAGAGGAAATAAAGCTTTAAATAGTTCATAATGTTGAAACAAATGTTTCATGGGGGTTAATGGTAGGAATACTTGGAGAATACTGAATTAATTAATCAATCAAAATAGGAGGCAGTTAACTGTTGGTGCAGAATCATTTCAAGCAGCTAGTTCCAGGGATCAAAGAGGAGGCCACTAGCCTTTTACAGGACAGGCAGAGGGCATGATTTCTGAGAACTAATGGGAGATTGTGAAGTGGAGCAGGAATGTCGGTCAGGTCAGTGTCCTTGGTCCTGAATGACCATTTCCTCCCACTCAGCATCAGTCTGGCTTGAGATCAGGCCTGGTCACCACTGCAGGTGTCTTCACTCTGCTTCTCTGGGGAGCACTGGTACTTCCTCCCCTTTTCTAGTCTCATATGAATCTGGCAGGCTGTATTCACTTTTCAAAAACAGAGCAAGGACAGACCCCATTTCTACATTGCTTTGAGAGGAGTAACTCAACTTCTCGAATTAATTTGAAGACTCATAAAAGGAGATTGTCATTGCAGAAGGAAAAAAGTGAAAAGTCAGATACAATGAATGCAATGATATGTTATTAAAAAAAACCATAATAACATAAAAAGTAAGATGATTTAATTTTAATGTTGAAAATTAAATATTTCCTAAAAATTACATCTTAAAAATATCAGAGTATTACTAGTATTATTAAATAACATTTATCATTTGCATTTTATTATGGATTTACTTCCTGTTTTATAATATATTTTTACACTTTATTATTTGAAATAAATTCCTTTTTTTTTTAAAGTGAAAGGCCAGACAGAACTTAGTCCAGACCCCAAGCTTCGTTTCATCTTGGTCAAATGAAAAACCAGAATTAGGTTATTTCCACCCTGATACGCCAGGGAGCGCTGTTGCACTGTGGGGAAGCTAGCGGCCACCTTGCTCCAGTACCTTGGGTCCTCTCCCCAGACACTGACAAGAAGTCCAGCTGCCCACAGGGGGCATGCTGGTTCTCAGGGACACTCTGATGTCCAAAATTTGAGACCTTAAAACCCAACACAAAGAGTTTCATACCAGGACACAAAGGTCAGCAATTTCTGTAGCATACCTTGGAGTAAAACTCTACAGTCAGGTCATAGGAAGCACTTGGGGCATGCACTCTAGCAGCAGGCCTGGATCCAGGCTGACAGGGAGTGGTTGTACCACTGCTTGCTGGCTTGGCACACATGACTGCTCTGAACTGATCTGATGTCACTTTCCACTGAGCCCTCTGACCCTTCTCAGCCACGCATGTGAACCAATAACCAAACAAGGAGCAGGCAGGGTGTGAATGGACAGTGTTGAAGCCAGCTGGGTAGGCCTTTCCTGCAGATGGCCTGGGGTGGGCTCTCCCTGCCTCATTCAACCACACAGGGGAGGCTCCATGACCCCCATATGTACCCTGTACCACCAGAAAGGCAGGTCTCTAGGCTGGCCACTCAGAAGAACCTGGAGGGTGCCATTGCTTCCTGTCCCAGTAACAGGGCTTCTCTGGGTTCAGCATGACTCCCTACCCTTTCATTGTAGATGATCCTTTAGGTCCTCCTACCATATGGCTCTGCTGGCTTCAGATAGCATCTTCTGTTTTGAGGAGAAATTTCTGTTTTTGAGGAGCCACATATTCTGTTTTTCAGAAATATGGGGTTCACAACAAGGAAGATGAATTCTGTGAGACTAGAACATAAGAAAAATAGGTTTTGCTGTGCCCAAGAGTCAATTGTTATTACTAAGTGCCGTCAAGTCAGTTCCAACTCACAGAAATCCTGTTTAGAGTTTCCAAAGAGTGGCTGGTTTGAGCCGACTCATAGGGACCCTGTATGGAGTTTCTGAGGCTATACATCTTTGCAGAAGCAGAAAGCCTCATCTTTATCTCACAGAGCAGCTGGTGGGCTCAAACCGTTGACCATGTGGTTTGCAGTTTAGTGCTTACTGTACAGAGTCACTGCATTTCCCACTATCAGTCATCTGGAGATTGCAATTTCTGCCCTAAGTTCCTTCAGCCTTCAATTTCCAGTACCACTGGCCTGCAGTTCTTTGTGCCCCTACACTAACAAACTTCTGCAGGGAGGAGAGATTCCCCCTTCGGCTGGGACCCATGAAAGACTGTGCTATCTGCTGAGACCATGTGGCTTCAACAGGCTCTTCTACCATCCTTCCCTCTCCCCTCCGCAGACACTGAGGCCAGACCCATGACAAAGGGCTCTTCACAAATGATTAAAGGAGTGGAATTTGAACAGTTCCATGGTGGCAATCTGAAGGAAGGTGTATCCATCTTCAGCTAAGAGAACACAGAATCTCTAAAGCCATCTAGACTTTCATAAGCATCTAGAGTCAAGGAACTAGATGCAAACTTTTGAGACTAGAAAAACCTATAGATTTTCACTAATGGGGTTCTATTAATGATTACATTGTAACAATAGGCATAAACTAGGACAATTCTGAGCCAATTAGGATGTGTCACCACCCTAGAGTTTATGGAATTGGTGTCTCTTGTCCCAGAGGCAACCCCTACACCCCATCAGTTGGGGGGGGGGCAAACACTCTCACTTCTGGGGGCTCAGAGCATGTTAATGACCCTGATCAACCTGTCTGGGAAAGCTGGTGAAGGCCCTGGGAGTCTCATCATGACCTTGCAGCTTATAAGTTCCCCTTATTGCAGTCTGATATTCTAGAAGCAAGGCTGCTTGCTGCTAGGAGACCAGACTAATATCAGTGCAGTGAGACTTGTCCTGCACATAGCCGATATGCTCGGGAGTGGTCTCTAACTCAGGGTGAGACCAAATCTATCCGATGATGGTGGGCTGACACTGAATCCCTCCTAAGCACGTTCCTCCACAGCCTGGGTCCCAGCCACACCAGCTACTCTAAGTTCCTTCATAAGCCACACACAGTTGTAGGAACACCATTCTGCCCTGCCTCACTAAGTAGAAGAATCCTTGAGTTTTCACAGCTCCAATCAAAGACATGACTAGGTCTCCCTCCCACAAGATTCCCCAAGTCCTGTGCTCCTGAGGATGATGTGTCTCAGTTATTTTGTGGCTAGTTTCTACTAACTTTTACTCATGGCAGGGCCCAGCATATCAAATATCAGACTTTCTGTGAGTACCTGCCTTGTCTTCATCAAAGAACCTATCACTACAAACTCCTTCCCAACACACACGTGAGGCTGGTCAAGTTTGGGAGCACAGTGCCTGGGTTGAACTCCTTCCTTCTGTGCTCTCTTTAGTGGTTGCTCTTCCCTGGCCTTTCAGAGAGTTGGAGGGAGGATCTGTGTGTGTAAGAAGCCATCCCTACCTAGTATGAAGGCCACCACATAGTTGGAGATCTGACCCATGCCCACGATGAGAAATAATACAGTGAACATCTCCCAGTTGATGGAGAAAATCTGTAGGAAGCTGAAGCCAGTCTGCACAGCCATGGTTGTGAAGAGGATGCTCTTTCGTCCAAACCTATAAAACACAACAAAACACAAAACATGACAGGTGCAGGCTACAGCAACACTGTAGCTCAGGGTTGCAAGCTTTTAGTCGGGTACTCTGCTTGCTGTTGTTAAGTGCCGTCAAGTCGGTTCCGACTCAGAGCGACACTGTATAGGGTTTCCCGGGCTCATGGGTTTGAACCACGGACCTTGTGATCCACAGTCCAATGATTATTGTACAGAGCTACCACACTCCCATTCATTACTCTGGAGTTGCTTTAAGGATTAATTTAGCATTCCAAGCAGAATGGAGCATGGATGTGAGTAGAATAGCTCCCCACTCCATTTTCCAAATTCAGTTTTCAGGGGTTGGGTGCATTGGACTCTGTAGCTGGGGGAAGGATGGTCGCTTCTCCTAGCACTGTCATTTAGCAGCCTCTCTTCCCTGGCCTATCAAAAGCTTGACAGGAGGATCCCTGTGTGTCAGAAGCCATTCCTACCTAATATTGGTGGGCCGGACATCCAAGGAGCCAGTGGAGCCCTTCTCCTGGGGCAGTGGTGCTGTCTTCTCCTGAGTCAGCTCTGTGGTCCCCGTGTCCAGCCAGGGACCTGAGCCAGAGCAACAGTATTCACTGTCTGACCCTGACTCTGGTTGGTGGGCTCCTTGTGGACAGATCACATGTCACACACACACACACACAGAGTTGGGGGTGTGCATGAGCCAGGTATTGAATGAGCAGATGTTCGAGGGGAGGTCTGTGGTTAGATTTTCTGAGCAGAGTGCTGCAGAGAATCCTTGCTATCCTTGGTATGCTCACACTCAGAGTTGGTGGGGGTGGGAGGGTAGGGTGGGCAGGGGAGTGAGGAGGCAAATGGCAGCAGCATGCTTTTTGATGGTTTGGAGGCATAAAGACTCTACCTTCCAGTGGGGACACTTCCCTTCCACCACCCCTGGCCAAAAGCCTAGGAGAACTGAACAAAAGTAGGCCCAGGCCAGGTGGGCAAGAATCATTCTGGCACCTTCCATCACTGATCCTGTGGCCCTTTTCCCTAGGTGGAAATGCCTTGAATTTAGCCCAACCCTAAAACAGGCAAAGAATCAACAAGGGGCTCAGTCCCACCACACCCCACACCCCCCAGTCACTTTACCTGTCTGACAACTGCCCAGAAACGAAGGAGCCCAAGAGCACGCCTACGAAGAACAGGGAGGTGGTGAGAGGCGTTTTCCAGTCATCCTCACATACCAGGTTCCACTGCCAAGGAAGACAATGTGAAGCTGTGAGCCCAACCCTCTGGTCCCAGCACAGATTCCAGGGACTGTTAGCATGGCTGGCAGGCAGCCTCTTTCTACTGAGGCAAGTAACTACTGCCCTTCCTGAGACTCAACTTCCGTTTCTAAAAATGGAAGGTGTTGCCTCTTGGTCTGTTTACATCACAAAGCAAGAAGCGCAGTGACTGTGACTGACGTCCCACAGTATGAGTGAAGCAGTATGAGGTAAGGACGTGACATTAGTGCTTCAAAAGTCATCCCAGCATGGAGGAAGGGTGTTTGAGAAGCCCAGGGGGCAGGGCAGAAGGCCTGGTCACTTAGTCCAGGGGTAAATGTTTCCATTACCTTATTGAAAAGGGCAAGTGTCCCAGGGTTCTGAGGTTATAATTTCTGAGTAGACTCTCCATAGAACCCTGTGTTCCCTGGTCCACAGGCTGAATCTGGGGTGCCTGACTTTCCCTCTTGCACCCTCCATCCTACCCAGCCTTCCCAGAGAGTGTCCCTCCCATTCCCCAGGGCCCAAAGGCAGTTGAAGCCCTAACAAGTCCCTGCTGGTAGATGCATAAATTATGGTTTCAACCAGTTTCAGTTAGCAGTTCCGGATTTAAGTTAATTCATAGGAAGTTGCAAAGATTTAAGAGTGTATTAAGGAAACTTTCATTTATGTAAAAAAAAAACAACAACAAGCAGGTGCTTATTTAAGGGTAGGGTAGTTGCTTCTGTGGAAAGATGATCTAGTCTAGAGGAAAGACATATAGCTTTGGTGATAACTTACCCAGCCTTTACAAAGCAATTCAGTTCCTAATCCTCACATCCTGAACATGTCATAGATTGAAAATTAACTCACATATTTATATCACACCTTATTCTGCAGCAGAGAAAGACTTTTATAAAGATGCACACAAAGACAAGGTGTAAAACAAAAAGCTGAGGGAATTTGGATGAACAGAAAGTAAAGAGAGATAAAAAACCAAACCAGGGGTGAGGGTGACCCCAGAACTGCCTGCCTAAGGACCTGCCTGCTGGTCCGAGAGGCCTCTCCACATTTGGCTCTGAGCATCCCAGCATTCCACTCTCAGCATGATCACGATCATATTGAACACAATATGTTGAATTGTGTTCAACAAAATATGTACTGAAATCCCAGTCCCTATACCTGCAAACATCCACCAGTTCTTTTTGGTACAGTGACTCTGCATATTCCTTCCATCTTCTTCTCTTTTTAAAAAAATGTTTAATTGTGAATTATGTGATAGTTTACATGGGAGAACATAAGTTTTACATTCATCCTATTATATATAATTTCATTGCCATGGTTACAGTCCCCTCCATGCATCATCAACCAACCAACGGGTATACCCTGCAAGACTGCACCAACACCCCCCCAGTCGTCAGCACACTGCCCCTCTCCCTATCTGGGTCTAGAGTTCCCAGCTGCTCCATCTATCCATGTCATTGTCTCTGCCTCCATCTCAGGCATCACTGCTTCTCTGGGTAGGGTCCCGCTCTCCTCTCTTCTCCCTTGATGGTCCCAGGGACCTCCACTCCTAGATTGCAAAGTTCATCACTCCCCTCCTTGCTACAGAATGTCTACCTTTACATTTCCAATCTTCACAATCCATCCTGATAACAATTATTCACTATTGTATCACAAGAGACCTATTTGCATTTCATTTCATCAGCCCCGCCTAGACGGATTGGTTACTACTCAGTGGTGATTCTACCTTCCTCCAGGCCCTCTGGATCTAGGTTCCCTCTTGAAAGCTTGTAATCCAATCATTTTTTGCCTTTGTAGCCCTCCCACTTTGGGTAGCCAATGTCCAAGTTGCCCATCCCTGTCTACTCTGTGTACTTTCATCTTCTTTTGATGCTTTTTGTATCATTCAATATTTTTCCCAAAGAATCCTTCAGTATTGCAACCCAAGGCTGGAAATTTTTCTTCAGTTCTTTCAGCTTGAGAAATGCTAAGCGTGTTTTTCCCTTTTGGTTTTCTAAGTACAGATTTTTGCACATTTCATTATAATACTTGACTTTGTCTTTTTGAGCTGCTCTTTGAAATTTTCTGTTCAGCTCTATGAAGAAAAATCTGGCATCAGGATTGGAGGTAGACTCATTTAAAACCTGCTAAATGCAGATGATACAACTTCGCTTGCTGAAAATGAGAGGAATTAAAATGCTTGCTGATGAAGATCAAAGACCACAGCCTTTGGTATGGATTGCATCTCAACGTAAAGAAAACAAAAATCCTTATCACTGGACCAATAAATAACATGAAGATAAATGGAGAAAAGATTGAAGTTGTCAAAGACTTCATTTTGCTTGGATCAACACTCATGGAAGCAGAGTCAAGAAATCAAACAACTTATTGCATTAGGCAAATCTGCGGCACAAGATCTCTTTAAAGTACTGAAGAACAAAGATGTCAGTTTGAGAACAAAGGTGCACATGACTCAAGCCATGGTATTTTCAATAACCTCATATGCATGCAAAAGTTGGACAGTAAATAAGGAAGATATTAGAAGAACTGATGCATTTGAGTTATGTTGTTGGAAAAGAATATTCAAAGTACCATGGACTGCCAAAAGAACAAATTGATCTGTGTTGGAAGAAGTACAACCAGAGTGCTCTTTGGGAACCAGGATGGCGAGACTTTGTTTCTCATACTTTGAACATATTGTCAGGAGGGACCAGTCTCTGGGGAAGAATATCATTGCTTGGTAAAGTGGAAGATCAATGAAAAAGAGAAAGACCCCCAATAAGATGGATTGGCACAGTGCCAACAGCAATAGGTTCAAGCTTAATGATTGTAAGGATGGTGCATGTCTTAGGCTGGGTTTTCTAGAGAAGCAAAATGAGTGACACGTATATATGTATATATATAAAGAGAAGTTTATTATCAAGGAAATGGCTTATAATTTTAGAGACCTAGGTCTCCAGCGGAAGAGAGAGCCAGAGTCCCTCCCATATGTCCATTATATTGGGAGCAGGCCAAACCCCCAAAGAAGCATCCCTTTAACCGACTGACTGCTCATAGTCACTCATCAGAGTTAACTATGTCTGTATTAGGTTTCATCACCATGGGAATAAACTCATACCAACTTTTAAACTTTTGGAAATCCTGACCTAGTCAAGTTGACACAAAACCCTAACTATTACAGTCAACCCTTGTCAACTTGAAACCTATAAAATATATGCATAATCTCTAAAAGGAAATTGTAAAGCCACACTTGCGCTTAACATAACAAAAACACGTACAACTAAAAATGCACTGGCCCCATTTTCACCGTAAATGTCACAAATCAACAAAGCAGAAGTATTTGATGCACACACGCAAAACAAAACAAAACAAAATATATATATTCATTTAAATGTCCAAAGGGCACATTCTGTAAGCCAGTCTCCTGCCCATAGGCATACAGCCTAGCTCAGTCCATGGGCCTAGAATCCAAAGCTGCTCTGTCTTTCCATGCCACTGTCTTTGCTGCTGTCTCTGCTGTCGCCACTTTTTCAGGCAGGGATTCCATGCTCCACTCATGCTCTTCCTTCTTGTTGATTCCAGGACCTTCTGTCCCTGAACTGAGAGATTAACTACTCCCTCCTTTTGTTTACACATCTTCTACAATTATAGTTTTGACAATCACAATCATACGAACAATTACTCACAATTGAAATCACAAAATCCTATCAGCATCATCTCCCACCCCCTTTCACAAGACTCATCTGGAAAAGAGGAAAACTATTCAGTGGGGATTCTCCTTTGTCTCATTGTTCTAAAACTAAGCATATCCACGGAAAGCTTGTAAGCCAGCCACTTCATGCCTTTATTGTTGTTGTTGTTAAGTGCCATCATCTTGGTCCCAAAACTTAACAATCTTGTTAAGGAGCAGCAGGTTTGAACTGTAGACCTTATGCTTTTCGAAACAACCCCTCCCCACCGCCATTTTTGATAGCCAGTGTATGAGTTGCCAATCCCTATCAATCCAGTACACTGAGGAGACAAGCATGTTGCTTGATTCTGTTTGGAATTTTTGAGCACCTGAATCCATAAGCAAAAGTCCAGTTCATCAAATTGTAGCAATTGATCACTTGCTCAGAGTATCAAACATTTTTATCTTCATCTGGTCAAGTTTTGGTCAGTTCAGCCCTAGCCATCCAAGCTAGGTCAAATGGGTACCAGCTGCAACTTTGGGAGTTCACACACACACACCTCTCTACACTTCAAATCAGCTAGCCCTTTACCCTCAGCTCTAGCCCTCATGTGTTAGGTTAGCGCCTGTGGGCTCAGGATCACTCTAAACTTCAGACTAGCTGATCTTCCCTCTCTTCTCTCAAGGTCAATATGTCCAATAGAATATGTCCAAACTCAGCTGCATTTCCCCTATTTCCACTCATACATAGACCCAGGTTGTCACCAGCAAGCATACAGCTTACAAAGTACCCTTTAACTTTCAGTCCTAGAAAGCTGTTTTCTCTGATGGGCCAACTTCCTTGCCTTGATGCCTCTAAAATTCAAAAAACGCCAAACTGTCAGCTTTTTTTCTCAGCTTGAATCTCCTGTTCTCCCAGTAGCTCTGGACTTTTCAAATGCAAATGTCCCAACTCTGAAGGTTCTGAGTGGGGCACAGGATTCTACTTAAAGTCCCATCCTGTATAAAGACTTAAAGCAAAAAGCCTATTTTTTCCAGGTAAATTCTCACCCTCCTTTTAGCAAATACAATCAATTTAGGCTGAAGGCAGGCTTACAAGCAGTCTGTAATCATCAAACCCAATATTCATTTCTATCACACACATATGTCTGTTTTATAATAATAGGCAGGAGAAACCAATATCCAAAAGGCAGTCAAACACAAACCTTTTAAAAACACTCAACTTCAATCTTTTGTTCTCCATTGAACTAACCTCATTCAGATTTATATGACCTTGGACCTCTGATAGGGTTCTTTAAGATCATCCAACCTTTATAACCAGCCTGACGTTGGCTCCAGGTAATTACAGGAGATACCACTCTCCCCTCTTTAAGTGTTTTATCCCATGCCCCTTTGTTCTTTCTCTTATAAAACCTCATTATTTCTAAGTCTATAGTCATTGCAATGGGTTCTTAATCTAATCATTTCTAAGTTATAGAAAGAACAGAATGGACATACACACTCATATATATACATACAGGGAGAAGAGGAAACCAGAATACCATGTCAGTTGCATCTCCAAGGACTGCTGGCAGATATTTGACATTGAAATCACCAGAAGGACCTCCCCTCAGAACTACACCCTGAATTCAGACTTCTAGCTTCCTGAAATGTGAGAAAATAAATCTGAAGTCATCCACTTGTGGTATTTGTGTTATGCAACATGAGGTAAGACAGTGCCCCAAAGTGGTAAACACAGTTTTTCTGAGTACTGTGAGTATCGTGTCTTTCCTATATCCTTCTACAAAGGGGTTACTCTGTGATGTTGAGGGTAATGTCCTTGAGAACACCCCTGCACTAGTCACAATAGCCAGATTCAGGAGGCTGCCTTTCACAGTGCCCACAATGCTGACCACAGGTGGCACACCCAAACACAGCTCTGTATACTTCTTCCCATCCAGCCTTCTCAGAAGTGGGTCCCTATGATCTCTGCTGGTGGATCTATAAAAGAGGGCTTCAGCTAGAGTTTCAGTTCCCAACTTCTGATTTATGACAATTCAGCAAATCTCAAGTGAGCTTTGGACAGAGTTCTTTACGCATCAGGCACATTCCAAAGATAAATCTGAGGAGGTGCCCAGAACCCAGAGTAGGATTGCCTCACCTAGAGTCGTTGAATGGGCTTTCAAAGAAAGGGGCACAAGCCCTCCAAAATTGTAAGACCAGATTCATGTGCTCAGATCAGAAGGGGTAGGCAGAACATAGACCTAAATTAATAGCTACCCACCTCCAAAACTTTCTGTTTAAAGCTGCAGAAAAGAGGTTGAGCTCTTCCTCTGATACCCAAAGAGATGGATGTTCAAAGTCTTGAAGTCTTATTACGTATAGTGAGACTCATTTTGCAAATGAGTAAACTGAGTCTCCAAAACTGGTATCTGACTCAAATCATAGCAATTAAATGGGCATGTTTTAGGAATCCAACCTCCTATCCATGTCTTGCTTTGGACATCAATTCCAAAAAGCAGAACAAATTGAGCTTATTAAATACCATCGCCTCTGCTTCTTCTCCACATTTTAACCACCTCATATTTATATAAAAGCTGGATAACTGGTAAGGGAAACCGAAGCACTGTTGAAGCATTTGAATTATGGTGTTGGTGAAGTAAACTGAATATACTATAGATTGAAGAACAAACAAATGGATTTTGAAAAAATACAGCCAGAATGCTCCTTAGAAGCAAGGATGGTGAGGCTTTGTCTCATGTACCTTGGACATGTTATCAGGAGGGACCAGTCCCTGGAGTAGATCATGCTTAGTAAAGTAGAGGGTGAGTGAAAAAGAGGAAGACCCACAACAAGATGGACGCACACAGTGGCTACAACAATGGGCTCAAATAGAGCAAAGATTGTGAGAAAATGGCTCAGGGCCAGGCAGCGTTTGGTTCTGTTGTGTATACAGTCACTGTGAGTCAGAAGTGACTCATGGCACCTAACAACTGCCACCACCTCTTCAAAAAAAGTGAAACCAGAGGCAACTACCCCAGATCACCGTGAGTTAGAGCTAACTGGATGGCAGCAGGCACTGGAGGGATGAGAAGACCTCCACTGCAGCCTTGGTCCTAAAAAGCAAACCAAATCCACCGCTATTTAGTTGATTCCAACTCATAGCAACCCACAGAACAGAGGAGACCTGCTTTCTAGGATTACCATGGTTGTAAATCTTTAAGGAAGCAGCTTGCCTCATTTTTCTCCCATAGAGCAGCTGGTAAGTTCAAACCACCAACCTTTTGGTTAGTAGCCCAGTGCTTAGTCTACTGCACAATAAGGGCTCCTTAGACAAAGCCAAGAAAATTTCATTTGGTAGAGGCATTAACATCTCCAACAATCATTATCATTCCATCTGCAGTAGAGTAGAAATGCGCATCCAAAGATCATGTGCCCTCCTTTGTGGTTTTTGCGTTATGGGAGATAGATAGGATTTGTTGTTGTTGTTGTTATGTGCCGTGAAGTCGGTTCTGACTCATAGTGACCCTGTATAGGGTTTCCGAGGCTGTAAATTTTTATGGGAGCAGAAAGCCTCATCTTTCTCCCGCGGAACAGTTGGTAGTTTCGAACTGCTGACCTTGTGGTTCACAACCCAATTTGTACTGACTACGCTACCAGAGCTCCTTAGATAGGATTTAGAGTGGCAGAAAAAGAAGAGGAGGCTGCCAGATATGGAACCAGGTACTATGTGAGCAAAAGTAGTGGGCAGGACTGACTACCTCATTTGTGAACCTAGTGCAAAATGAAAATGCAGCAGGATTCTTGTTCAAAACTTACTTACAATTCTAAAATCTCAGTTGTTGTTGTTATTGTTAGGTACCATCAAGTCGGTACCAACTCATAGCAACCTGATTTATGCACAGCAGAATGAAACACTGACCAATCCTGGGACAACCTCACTACTGTTGCCACACTTGAGTCCATCGATGCTGTCACTTGGCCAATCCATCTCATTAGGGGTCTTCCTCTTTTTCTCTGACCCTCCACCTTACCAAACATGATATCCTTCTCCAGCAACTGGTCCCTCCTGACAATATGTC
>NW_006408733.1:3416407-3427807 GCF_000296735.1 Chrysochloris asiatica
CATAGACCTAAATTAATAGCTACCCACCTCCAAAACTTTCTGTTTAAAGCTGCAGAAAAGAGGTTGAGCTCTTCCTCTGATACCCAAAGAGATGGGCCTGGGACAAATGACCACTGTGCACGTGACCTGTGCTGCACAATGCTGACAGGACTCCTTGGTCCCCTTCCATTGGGCAAGAGGGGGACCCAGAGCCATGCTGTACAGTCTCTAGAGAGGAAAAGGGAGCTGGCCCTAACCTCACCCTTCCTGGACCCAGTTCAGGCCCATGCAGGTTGCCATCTGCCTTTGAGGCTCTGGTAGCGTAGTGGTTACGAAGTAGGCTGCTAACCTCAAGGTCAGCAGTTCGAAACTACCAGCTGTTCTATGGAAGAAATATGAGGCTTTCTGCTCCCATTAAGATTTACAGCCTCGGAAAACCTGTACAGGGTCACTATGAGTCGGAACCGACTCCACAGCATATAACCACCATACCACCATGGTTGGCTCCAGGGCTTTACCCTCTCTTCCGTAGTTACTGTACCCAGGGAGTCTTTGGAAATTGGGAGGACCTTGAATTTGAACATGGGATTGGCAGACAAAGTTCCCCTGGGGATCATGGGGCTGGAGTTCTGTAAATCAGCTGCCAGCTTGAAGAATGGTCTTTTCCTCCAAAGGACTATTCTTGGGAAAGCCTGACCCTACCTGCCTAGGGTTTGAGACAATATCTTGGTACCCCCCTAGCCAGGGCTCAGAGTAAGCCTAGTTGGAGAGAGTATTTATAGGACAGAACTGCCTCAGTGGTACCTGTACATTTGTGTACTCACATGCACACACAAACAAAGGACTTAAATTGTGGGAAAATGGAATTAAAAGTTAATAGAAAATTTCCCATGAACTTTTTGAAGCCTCCAAGTGTGTATACACACAACCAGCTCAGAGGTTAATGGCAGACATCCTAGTGAGAAATTTGCTAGCATTGTTCCGGGGCAGGGCTTTCAGGCCAAGGACATGAATACTTCCAAAACATCGACTCTACCTGGATGGACAGTGTGGAATGTAGGAACCAGTTGGCCCTAGCAGTGTAAGTGGGGGCACTGACTGTGTCCCCCAACACGAGTGTATCCATCCCATTGTCAGGGTCTCAGACCAAAGTCCCCCCAGTAGAGCAGAGTAAGTTCTGTGTAGTTAGCCGCTACTCCACTTTAAGAAACAAAAATTTAGGTCACCAGGTAATAAGGGATAGGCTAGAAGGGTGTGCCTCTCTTGCCTTCCAAGTTTAATTAGGTCATTTGTCTTTGTATGGATGCAAGTATTCTCTATAGATTGTGAATACTAGTCTCTTATTAGATATATGATTTGCAAGTATTTTTCCCTTTCTGTGGATTATCTTTTTGGCTATTTAATTCTTGTAGTATACATGCACTTATAAATAGCAACAGTGTAAGACGTACTCACCGTGTGCCTAGCGTCATCTCACGGGATCTCAAAGTTTTCATGTGAGGTGGGTACTCTTTTTGTTCCCATTTTCAAATGTGGATACAAAGGCACAGAGCCAATGAAGTGACTATCCCAAGCTCTCCTAGTGAATTGGTAAAAGGAATTAATCATTTATTCTACCGTCATTGAGCACCTGCTCCCAGCCAGGCTCTGTGTGGGGCACAAGATAGACATGGTCCCCTGGCCTCTCAGAGCTCAAGGTCAAGCATACTTTATGGGACAGCTCAGATGTGCGCATGTGCATGCATGAGGCCTGCAGACCTAAGCGAAACAAACTCCACTGTGGGTCACTGTGCCCTTGTTCACTAACTAGAGAGGAAGAGGCACTCCTTCCTCATAATCGTCTACCAGCCAGCAAGAGTTCTAAAACTTGAACCCATTAGTATAATCATATTTTAGCTACTAATACTTGACAGAACTAGATACATGGTAGATACCTAACTAACTCCTAATGAACAAATGTTGGACATTAAGAGGACTGGAAAAGAGTTTGAGGAATATGTGGTTCTGAGATTGAGGAATATTGCACATAGTCTTTGGAAAACCATCCTCAACCTTGAACACCAAGTAGCCAAAACCTGGCAGCTTTAAACTTCACCAAAAGCAATAAAGGACCATAAAGGTAAGTGACTATCCTGTGACACAGAACGGAACACTCTGGAAGGCAGACAGGTGTTGAGCAAAGAGCACAGATTTTTTTGGTTCCACCACTTCTGACTATGTGACCTTGGACCACTCATTTAACTCTTATCAGCCTGCTTCTTCACCTTCAATGAGGTAATAACCACCTTCTGGGGTTGTTCTGAGCAATGAACAGGAAATAGAAATGAATGTATAACACAGTATCTAACACATTATTGGCCTTGTTAAATGGTAGTTTCCTTTCTACTAAACTCATGCCTTTGTCTACAAAAACAATGACTTACAACAGCATCGATGAATAAGCAAAGCAGGTTACTCTTAAACCTGACTGGGAATAAAAAATTAGAAATAAGCAGTGATCTTGCATCTGAAATGTCTGTTCTCTAAAGTGGGCAAATGCTTTAACCCATTTTAAAAAATGGGTTATTTGTCTTGTTTAGGGTTGAGTTCTAAGAGTTCTTTATATATATTCTAGATACTAGTTCTTTATCAGATATATTATTTGCAAATATTTTTCCCCATTCTGTGGGTTATCTTTTTGGCTACTTAATTCTTCTACTCATGTTTTCCCATCACTATCTATCAAGTTTGTCATACTGTGGTGGCTTGTGTGTTGCAATGATGCTAGAGGCTATGCCCCGGAATATCAAATACCAGCAGGGCTAACCATGGTTGACAGGTTTCAGCAGAGCTTCCAAACAAGGAAGAAAGACTGAATCTGAAATTGTTGTTGTTATTAAGTGCTGTCGAGTCGGTTCCGACCCATAGCAACCCTGTATAGGGTTTCCAAGGAGCAGCTGGTGAGCTTGAACCACCGACCCGGCAGTTCAAATGACTTTGCAGTCTGATACATTGTTAGTAGATCATTGTCCAATTTGCTTGCTCCAGACATGTCATCAAGAGGGATCAGTCACTAGAGGAGGACATCATGTTTGGTGAAGAAGACCAGAGAGGGCATAGGAAACCCTCAGCAAGATGAATTAGCGTAATAGCCACAAGATTGAACTTGAACATGCTAACGATTGTGAGAATGACAGAGAATCAGGCAACATTCATTATGCTGTATATAAAGTATTATGAGTTGGAGTCAGTTTGACGGCAACTAACACCAACAAGACCCCCAGCAAAATGGATTACACAGTGGCAACATCAATGGGCTCAAACGTAGCAAAGACTGTGAGGTTGGGCCAGGATGGGGCAGTGTTTTGTTCTGTTGTGCATAGGGTCTTTATGAGTCGGTACTGACTTGATGACACCTAACAACACAAACAACAACAAACACCAACAAGAGCAACACTCATATTTCTACTTATAAATAATGGAGCCAGGGGTTGCTAATCTTTAGATATTTTCAGCATCTTTCTTCAGATTGTTTTTGTTATGTACCATCCGTCAGTTCCAACTCACAGCAACTCTGTGTAGGGTTTCTGAGGAGTGACTGATGGGTTAGAACCAATGATCTTGCAGCTAGCAGTCCAGTGCTTATCCTACAGCACCACACCAGGGTTCTGTCTTCAGATAAGAGGTAAAGAAAAGGCAGCCACAGGTGAGTGGGGCCCCAGTGAAGAGTTCTGTGGCCATCAGAAGTTAAACTGAAACAAAAGACCCAAGGAGTTTGAGTGGAGGTGGGAATGGGACCCTGTGGAAGAAAGAGGGGCACTTGCGGACCTGGCATTCCCCCTTACACCCTGGCATTAAATCCACCATAGCTCCTTTCTGGGGATATGAGCAAATAGGTGGGGCCTGTGCCAATTACCTAATGCTGAAGGGAAGCTCTGGAAGGTGCCACAGTGAGCCTGCCCTCCAGGTCTGCAAACACTAACCAGGAGCTGCCACCCTTGGGCTTTTTTGCTAGTATGTGCCTTTTGCTAGAGCATGTGGGTCAATTTAGCCTTTCCTCAAAAGCCTCTACTCTCTCCACACAGTCTCTGCTCCAAAGGGGAATCCTGTCTTTTGGGGTGCTTCTGGGATATGCTTAAAATTGCACCATAGTTTTAGACAATGAGGCAGACTTGCATTCACCTTTACTGTAAATCCTATTTTTTCCCATCACAAGAGAGGAATTACAACTCTTCCAGAGGCCCAAAGCACCAACACCTCCTCTCATCAGTCTTACCAAAGCCTTGCTTTTGTCAACTCTATCTGAGGGTTCTGCAACCCACCAGGAAAGGCTGGCAAAGTCTGTTTACCCAGAAACTTGGCAGGAGGTCAGGTGTAGGACAAAGGCACATTCTGAGATCTTGGTGACTGTTGTCAAAGGAACACAGCTCAGAGGCAATAAGCAAAGTCTTTGGAGTGAGGCTCCTGCTAACCAAACAGGGAAACACATTCAGGCCAGAGCTAGGAGACACTCCAAAGATTTAAAAGGATCTTCTTTCTAAAGCCCTGGCAAACTAAAAGTCTTGCTGGTGTTGGCTTGAAGCAGAGACAGTGGCGTCACTAGAGGGGTGTGGAGGTGCAGACTGCACTAGGTGACACTGTTAGAAGGGGTGACACCTAAATAACTGTCTAAAACTTTTGTGCAGTTGTTTCAGCAAAAATTTATTATTTTTAATAAAAATATTCCTGCAGTCAGTTATAACAACAAAAATCTTTTTCTTAATTCCCACATACATGTATCAGAATAATACTTACAAGGCCTTAGCTCTATGGCAATTTACTTGTGGAACCTTCTAAGGTGCCCCATTCAGAGCAGCCATTATTAATTACCTAATTGCAATATGGTTTCATCTGCATGCATGTACTACAAGCACATGCTGTTGTTTTGTTGCTGCTGGTGTTTTTATATTAGCTGATTTTATCAACATTTCTGATGTTTTCAATATCATACTGTGGTAATTAGCTTTTGTGAACCTATCTCAATAACTTTGAGACTGAAATAGTAATTAAAGGGAAAGGAAAACAGCTTCTAGTCGGTCAATAATAACATTAACCCAAAATAGAAAGATTTTGTGAAATCATTTTGCCTTTAATAATTATATTAAAGTGTGGTGTGGCACTATGGTTAATGCGTTGGACTGCAAGGTGGGTTTGAACCACAAGGTCAGCAGTTCAAACTAACCAGCCACTCCCTGGAAACCCTATATAGGGTCACTACGGGTCAGAACCAACTCGACAGTACTCAACAACAACAATATTCATATAATCGAAGAAATATTACATTTAAGCAATTTAAAATTATATCACATATTATCCTACGATTAAAATTGGTAACAATCATCTAGATTCCATATGATCTGGGGTGGAAAGAGACCCATGGGAGGGTGGTGATACCAAAGATAGAGCCACCACTGAGTAGAGGTCCCAACACTCATCTCCTTTAGAATCTGCCAGACAACAGACAGGTCTGAGTGTGGAGCTGGCTGAACAACTTGGTTAATAGGCTGCCCTAACAACCAAGCTGCCTGTCCCCACACTAGTGTCCTTGGAAACACTGCAATCCTGACAGAAAGAAAACAACCCAGGCCTGCCTTCTCTTAAGGCCTTCTTCTTTGCCGGGGGCTCCGCCAGGTGTACAGAGAGGAGGCATATCACTGTGAGCTATCGTATTGAGTCCTGAGTCATGGTCAGCTAAATGCTGGATCAATCAGTCTGACTCTTCCCTCACTTGCTGCTTCCAGTGCCTCCCAGATGCACTGTTAGCAGCGGGGAGGTCCCCATGCTTCTCCACATACATGACCCACCTTTGGCCTGTTGAGTAGAAAGTCAGTGTGTCCCGTTGCTGTTCACACCCTGACCCTGTTGTTGCTGTTAAGTGCCTTGTGTCAAGTCCTGACTTAGAGTGACCTTGTATAGAGTTCCCGAAGAGCGGCTGATGGGTTTGAACCTCCGACTTTGTGGTCAGCAGTCCAGTGCTTATCCTACAGCGCCATACCAGGACATGCAGAATTGCCATTAGGCAAACAACACAGTAATAGTTGTTAGTCAAGATCTAGTAATGGGTGCCAAGATCAGTGGGTAAAACATTGGCAGGAAACAGGATTATGTGCATAGTTTCAAAGTATCTTCCTCAAGATGTTTACTAATTACAAAAGGAACAACAGCAACTTGACGGTGTAAAAGCCCAGTAGGCAACACCTTAAGCAAGTGATCACGGTTAATTTACACCATCAGTAATAAAGCCTATCAACACCATGTATCCACTGACATGACCTACTGAGAACACATTAATTCTGTAGCATTCTTACTAAAAAAAAGTGCTTATGTACAATCTAATTATAAGAAAAATCACAACAGTCCAAATTGAGAGACATTCAACAAGATAACCAATATGTTGCTGTTAGGTGACATCAAGTAGGTTGCACATAGGGTGACTCAGAACAGAACACTGGTTTTGTACCATATTCACAATTGTTGCTATATTTGGTCTGTTGTTGTAGCCAGTGTCACTCTATCTCCTTTATTTATTTTTTAACCTTTTTAAATTAAACTTTAAGCGAATTATAGATTTGTGTGTAATTATAAGAATAATACAAGGATCTTGTATACCCTTTATGCAGTTTCCATCAGTGCAGGGGTCCCTCATTTTACTGGCTTACAGCCATACTCACCACTATTCCCCATTAATCCCTGTTCCTAGACTCTTAGTAACCACAGTCTGTTCTCCATTTCGCTAATTCGGTCACTATAAAAATCTTACATAAATGGAATCATGCAATAGGAACCATTTGGGATTAGATTTTTTCATTAAGCATCATTCTCTGGAGAGTCATTCAAGTTGTGTGTATCAATTGTTCGTTCCTTTTTATTGCTGAGTACTATTACGTGGTATAAATATAGCACCAAGAAAACAAGCAAACAAAAAACCCACCCAAATCCAATGCTGTCTCTTTAAGGTCATTGCAGCTTACAGCAGCGTCATGTGTAACAGAGTAGCACTGCTCCATTGGGCTTTCTTGGATGTAATCTTTATGGACCCACATTGCCAGATCTTTCTCCCATGGAACCGCTGGGTAGGTTAGCAGCTGACCACACTGCTTGTGCCACCCAGAAACCTTAGTGGTACTACATAACTTGTTTCACCACTCACCCATTGAAAGACATTTAGATTATTTCCAATTGTGGGCAATTCTATTCCTAAGTAGAGAGGCTATAAACTTTCCCTGCACAGATTTTTATGTGAACAGGCATTTTCATCACTCTGCGGTAAATACTGAATTGCAGGGGTCATATGGTAAGTGTATGTTTAACTTTTTTTTTTTTTTATGTTTTATTGTGAATTATGTGATCATTTACATGGGAGAACATTATTTTTACATTCATCCTATCATATATCGTTTCATTACCATGGTTACAATCCCCTCCATGCATCATCAACCAACCAAAGGGTATACCCTGCAAGCCTGCTCCCCCGGTCGCCAGCACACAGCCCCTCTCCCTCTCTGAGTCTAAAGTCCCCAGCTACTCCATCTCTCCATGTCATCAATCTCTACCTCCATCTCAGGCATCACTGCTTCTCTGGGTAGGGTCCCGAACTCCGCTCTTCTCCCTTCATGGTCCCAGGGATCTCCGCTCCTAGACTGCTAAGTTAATCACTCCCCTCCTTGCTACAAAACATTTACCTTTACATTTCCAACCCTCACAATCCATCCTGATAACAAGTATTTACTATTATATCACAAGAGACCTATCTGCATTTCCTTTCATCAGCCCCGCCTAGACAGATTGGATACTATTCAGTGGATATTCTACCTTCCTCCATGCCCTCTGGATCTAGGTTCCCTCTTGAAAGCTTGTAAACCAGTCACTTCTTGTCTTTGAAGCCCCCTCCCCACCATTTTGGGTAGCCAATGTTCAAGTTGCCCATCCCTGTCTACCCTGTGTATTGAGGGGTTGGGAATGATCCTCTCTGTAAAGATTTGTTCCCTCTTTTGAGCTACTACTGCATCCATAGGTGTCGGTCCAGTTCATCAAATTGTATCAGATTACTCTTTTTTCCCTCTTCTTTCTTCTTCTAGTTGAGCTCTGATCATCTAGTCATTGAAGCCAGGTCAAGTGGGTATTATCTGCAAGTGTGGGTGTTCTTGTGCATATGCCCTCTCTTCTTATCAGCTGGACGCTTCACTCTCCACTCTAGTCCTCTGTGGCTATGTCACTAACTCTAGGCAGAAGAGTCCCCAGGTCTTGCCATCAGTCTATCTCCTTGAGAGTCTTCTTCATGCTGACTCTACTTTATTAAGCAGAGACTGGCCCCTCCTGATAACATGTCCAAAGTACATGAAAGGAAATATTACCATCCTGTCTTCTAAGGAGCATTCTGGCTTTACTTCTCCCAAGACATTTGTTTGTTCTTCTGACAGTCCATGATACATTCAATATTGTTTGCCTACACTATAATTCAAATTTGGTCTTTCTTATTCATTGTACAGCTTTTGCATGCATATGAAGTGGTTAAAATACCTTGGTCAGGTGCATCTTTGTCTTTGTTTAAAAAAAAGGGCATGGGGATAACAGCATCTGATCTCCTCTGACTTCACAAGGAAGGAGAATCATGATCTGCATCAGCCCAAGATGATTCCTATCAGACTGAGATCAGACATGCTTACCTTCTCTACCAAATCTGACACCAGCCATCACTCTGGCAGCACTCTTCACTCAGCTGAGTTCAATAATGCATTGCTATAGTCACACAGAAATTACAGACCATCCTCATGATTATGGGGTTTATTAGGGAAGTCAACAGGTTGCAGTTCAGGATCAGAAATGGACAGGATACAGTTTTTTGGTCAGGACAGCCTTTTCCTAGCCATGCCTGCAGGCAGGCCTCTCTCTGGTCCTCAGCCCCTTGATATGACCTCTGCCCTACTCTTGCTCTTTTAGCACTGCTGACAAATGCCCAAAGGCACTCAATTCTATTCCACTATAGAAGCCTCAGCACAAAGGTACTTAACTCTAGCTTCATGGGCCAGCAAATTAAGCTAGCTCCCCAATTAAGGGCTTGGAAGCACCCCACCCCACTCCACAAGTGAGCCTCCAGGCCTCAGCTTTACTTGCTCCGTGGGTCTAGTGCTATCTCTGGCTCTTGAGTTTGCTGCTGTCGCTCATCTGCCCTTCCTCTGGTGTCATTAACTCTGTCTGCTGGATTGAGGCGGTTTGATACCTGGGTCCAAAGGACATGCTCCATTTTTGCCTCTTCCTTCTCATTGGTAGTGACATTCCCGCTACCATTGCTGAAATGGCCAATTTTACACCCAGCAAGATGGAAAAATTGACCAATCCCCATTCTAGAGTTACAAGTTTTTATAATCACAATTAGTCATATTAATAGAATCTCATAACTGAATCATACAATCCTATCAGAATCTACCTCAACCTTCTCTTACCACAACCATCAGGAAAAGAGGAAATACATTCAGTTTGTATGGTCCCATCCAGTCATTTGGTAAGCATTATAAAGACTATGGCTAGAAGAGCCATATCAAATAATTCACTGCACTGCAAAATGTTACCCATAATTTGTTATTATCCACACAGTTAAATACCTTTGCATAGTCAATGAAACTCAGGTAAACATCTTTCTAGTATTCTGTATTTTCATCCATCTGACACCAGCAATGATATCCCTTGTTCCATGTTCTCTTATGAATATGGCTTGAATTTCTGGCAGTACCTTGTTCATATACTGGAGCAACTTTTAAAATTATCTTCAGCAAAATTTTACATGTGTGTGGTATAAATGATATTGTTCAAAACTTTCCTCATTCTTTTGGATCACCTAACTAATCAACTTCCAGCTGATTAGTCACAGCTATCTTCCAGATTTCTTGGCATAGATGAGTGAGCACTTCCACTGTTGTAGCCTTTTGTTTAAACATCTCAATTGGTATTCCATCAATTGCTGGAATCTTGTTTTTCATCCAATGTAGCTTGTTCTTCTTCCTTTAATACCATCAGCCCTTGATCATATACTACTTCCTGAAGTAGTTAACACTGACTAATTCTTTTTGATACAGTGACTGTGTATTCCTTCTATCTTCTTTTATGCTTCCTGCATTGTTCAATATTTTGCCCATAGAATCTTTCAGTTGCAACTCAAGGCTTGAATGTTTTCTTCATTTTTTTCAGCTTAAGAAATGCTGAGCATGGTCTTCCGTTTTGGTTTTCTAGCTTCAGATCTTTACACAGTTCATTATAACACTTTACTGTGCCTTCTTGAGGCACCCTCTGAAATATTATGTTCAGCTGTTTTACTTCATCATATCTTTATTTGTTTTAGCTACTCTATGTTTAAGAGCAAGTTTCTGAGTCTCTTCTGATATCCATTTTAATCTTTTCTTTCTTTCCTGTCTTAATTACCTTTTTCTTTCTTACATATGATGTCCTTGATGTTGTACCACAACTCATTTGGTCTCTGGTCATTAGTGTTCAGTGCATCAAATCTTTAATGGTCTCTAAATTCAGGTGGTATATACTAAAGGTTGTGCTTTGGTTCTTGTGGACTTGTTTTAATTTTCTTTAGCTTCAACTTGAACTTGCAATGTGAAAAACTGATAATCTGTTCTATAGATGGCCTCTGACATTGTTCTGACTGATGATACTGAGCTTCTCCATTATCTCTTTCTACAGATGTGGTGGTGGTTATGTGCCATGGAGTTGGTTCCGACTCACAGCCACCCTGTACAGGGTTTCCGAGGCTATAAATCTTTACAGGAGCAGAAAGTCTCATCTTTCTTCCACGGAACTGCTGGCCTTGTGGTTCGCAGCCCGATTCGTAACCACTATGCTACCAGAGCTTCTTTTCTACAGATGTAGTTGATTTAATTCCTATGTATTCTCTCTGATGAGATCCAAATGTAGCTGACATTTATGTTGTTGACAAAAGGTATTTCCAATTGTTAAGCTGTTGGCCTTGCAAAATTTTATCATGCGATGTTCAGTGTTATTTCTATCACCAAGGCCACATTTTCCATCTATTAAGTGCTCCTCTCAGTTTCCCACCTTTGCATTCCAATCGCCAATAATTATTAATGCATCTTGACTATATATTTAATTAATTTCAGACTGCAGAAGTTGCTAAAAATCTTCAATTTCTTCATCTCTGGTATCAGTGGTGAGTTTGTAGATTTGCATAACAGTCATATTAACTGGTCTTCCTTGTTTTTGTTTGTTGTTGTTAGGTGTCATAGAATAGGTACCGACCCATAGCGACCTTATGCACAGCAGAACGAAACACTGCCCAATCCTGGGACAACCTCACTACTGTTGCCACACTTGAGTCCATCGATGCTGCCACTTGGCTAATCCATCTTGTTGGGGGTCTTCCTCTTTTTCTCTGACCCTCCA
>NW_006408733.1:3428019-3449050 GCF_000296735.1 Chrysochloris asiatica
ACCGACCCGGCAGTTCAAATGACTTTGCAGTCTGACACATTAACCCGCAGCGCCACAATGAATACCTCATACAACAGAGTTCCCTAATGCAGTACATCGTTTGAATTCTTGATTGCTGCTTCCATGAGTGTTGCTAGTCTTCCTTGTAGATGTGTGGATATTATCCTATCACTGATAGCATTGTATTTCAGGATAGATTTTGATATGTCCTTTTGATGATGCATATGATGCCATTCCTCTTCAATTTGTCATTCTTGATATAGTAGTCCATATGATTATCTGATTCAAAATTGCCAATACTGTTCATTTTAGCTCACTAATACTTACAATAAGGAGCTCTGGTAGCGTAGTAGTTACGAATCGGGCTGTGAACCTCACGGTCGGCAGTTCAAAACTACCAGCTGTTCCATGGGTGAAAGATGAGGCTTTCTGCTCCCGTAAAGATTTACAGCCTTGGAAACCCTGTATAGGGTCTCTATGATTCGGAACTGACACCATGGCACATAATAACAACAACAATGCTTATAATATTGATTTTTATACATTCCATTTCATTTTTTACTTTAATTTTCCTAGATTCATACTTTGAACATTCATTTCATATTCTGATTGTTAATGAAAGTTTACAGCTGTTTCTTCTCATTTTGAGTCATATCACAACAGAAAATGAAGGTCCCAAAAGCTTTGCTCCATCACCATCATTAAGATACATTCTATTTCTTCTTCCCCAGTCATACTTTGATTGCCTTCCAACCTGAGGGACTCATCTTTTGACTCTAAATCAGATAATATTCAACTGTACTTACAAGGTTTTCAGTGGCTAATTTATCAGAAGTGGATTGCCTCTTCCTTTTTCCTAGTCTGACTTAATCTGGAAGGTCCACTGAAACTTGTTCACCATGAGTGACCTTGCTGGTATTTGAAATACTAATGACAGAACTTCCAGCATCACAGCAACATGCAAGCCACCACAATGACAGATGAGTGGTGGTCAAGATCAAGAGAGATAAGGGAAGACTGAGGAACTACCACAGATTGGAGGAGATTAAGAAGAGTTGAAGATCAAATACAGTGTGAAATATGAATTGGGTAGTAAAACAGAGAAAGGACATACCGACATATGGGAAAATCTGGTGAAATTTTATTATGGTCCATAGTGTGGCACTGTGGACTAATGCGCTGGACTGCAAAGTCAGTTTGAACCGCAAGGTTGGCAATTCAAGCTCAACAGCCACTCCTTGGAAACCCTATACTGGGTCACTATGGGTCAGAACCAACTTGATGGCACTTAACAACAACATAGTTAAATAACATTGTAATCAGTGTTGATTTCTCAGGTTTGATAAGTGAATTATGGTTATGTAAACTGTTAACATTAGGGGATACTGGGTGGAGGGTATACTGTGAACTCTCTGTACTAGTTTTATAATTTTTCTCTAAATCAAAAATTATTTCACTAAAGAAACTATTTCTATGAGATAATCCTTAAATCTTAAATATCCCTTGAAGTCGTCTTAAACCCAAATAACATTTAGCTTAACTAGTAAAAGAACATCATATTCTCTTAAGAACCATCACTATGGGATCAATGTGACAACAACAATTTGAAAGCTTAGACAGGAACCTTAGGGGACAGTGAGTTTACGGTAATGAACGAGGAGCACTCAGAAAAGGATGAGAATTGGTGTACAACTCAAAGAATGTCATCAGTGTCACTACTGAGACATGTAGAAACTACTGAATTGGCATACGTTTTACTGTGTATATTCTCAGCAACAACAAAATAAATACAAACTTTAAATATTTCAAAACAATAACTTACAAAAATAACTGCACAGGATGAATAAATTGGATTTCACCAACAGCCCCTGAGAAAGAAACCACCTCACACACATGCATAGACAGATGCAAGCCCCAACTGAGATATCCGATCCTGCCATCTGGCCTCTATATTTCTACAACAGACATGCCATCTTTGGAGTCCTGGATAGACTTGTCTTCCCTTTGGAGGGACAGGGGCATTGGTTCAAGTGGGTTTCTCTGTTCCACTGGGTATACCCATTGGAATCCAAGACACAGGAGTACAAGACAGAGATACAATTTGCACACAATCTCCCAATACCTGTACTACGCCAAGCGAGATGCAGAGAATCTGCTCAAGGTCCCTGGGCTTGACCCCATGGGGGAGCTGGGACCATTTTGCCTCCTGGCACTGGTCAAGTCACCACAGTTTTTGCCCTATGCCCTGCTCTCTGAACCCTGAAGATGCTAGTGCAAGGACAGAGGCTCAGTTTACAGCAAGGTTCATCACATATTATAACTGGTTCCCACAATGCCAACAGTACCCAGTCAGAATGAAAGGCAAGAAGTTTTGCCTTCACCACTACCACCTATGATGCCCGTTTGCTGGTGATAAACTCTGTACTAGCTACAAGATGATGTAGCCTGGAACTTGAGCTCACTGACTCCTCCCAACAACTCAGCTGACATGGAAACTGAGGCTTTGAGCAATGATACAACCTGCCAGAAGTAACCAAGTGGTTAGTGGTGGAGTCAGGAATGGCCCTCCAGTCAGTGTGACTCCAGACTCCTCCTCGTGCCTCCTTGTTCTAGGGAACATCATCTTACCCCACTCACCCTGGTGTTTGCTCCTCTACTGCTTCCCAGCCACGAGTGCCCATTTGCTCTTTATTTTACCCAAAAAGGAAACAAGGAAAAGAAAAATCAAACATGCATGTGAGTCTGTGATGATATGCTCCCTTAGAGATGCCCACAGAGCCCAGTGATCAGGGCATAATTGGGGTAGCTATAGACTTAGAGGCCAGCAGCTATTCACCTTGCACACCCTGAGTTGAATAAAACCAACAAGGAATGGGAAAGCAGACAGGACAACCCAGCTGTCAGGCAAGGCTGTGTAGCCAGTGGATCCAGCCTTAGATACTGACACAAATTCCAGAAAGTGGGGTATGATGAGCTGGGTATCTGGCTGAGATGCTCCTGGACCAGGCTGTGGGCAAGTACTAGGAGCCCAGTTAGGGACTCAAAGCCAGAGAAGCACAGCCACTTAGAACCCAAGGCAGGCCCAGAACCAATGTTGGGGAGATCTGGATATAGTCCTTGGGCTGAGTCCACTCCCCACAGTTCCTGCAGATTCCACAGTCACCTCCCTCTAACAAACTGGCCATCACTGTTGCCATGGTGATGCCTTGCTTCTCATAGCAGCTGTAGCAAGCTCTTTCACAAATCTGGCCATGTTACCTCTTACTTAGAACCTTACTGTTTCCTCATTATCCTCAGAATAAAGTCAACTCTTCAACATACCTACAACGGGATCTTGTAGACATATTGAGACTGTGGGAGGTGTCATCAGTTAAGTGTTGGAACTACTAACCCAAAGGCTGGGAAAACAAACCAACCTGCCCACTACTGTGCCTACACTCAGAAGGGTCTCTGGGAATCTGCCTCCTCATAAGCACCCTGGGGTCAGGATTGTCTCCTCTGGCTCACTTCACTTAGCCAGCATCAGGAGGCCCTCTGCTTCCTCTTGAAAAAACTGGGGCCTTAGGACATACTCCAGGTCTCACCACAAGATACAAGGCAGCCCAGTAGACGTCCTTGCTGCCTCCAATAGTCCGTGGCCGGTGAACAGTCTAGGCTTGCTGCTTCTCTACCCAGAAGTAAGGGCAGTCTCTAGGCTCAGCAATGTTCCCAGCTGCTCCTCAGAAACCTCCCCCACCTCTTGGCAGAAACAGGACTAAAGATGCACATCTAGGCAGCCTCAGGCTGGGCCCAGTGGAGTGGGGTGCAGATGGTACCAGTGACACTGCCTTAGGGATGATACCAAAATGACTGTCTATAAAACTTTGTGTGTAGTGTTTCAGCAGAAGTTAATCATTTTTTTCCAAAAATATTCATAAGCCCCTCATACATATATCAATAAAGTACCTGTTGTTGTTATTAAGTGCTGTCGAATCTGTTCCAGCTCATAGTGACCCTGTATAGGGCTTCTGAGGAGCAGATAATGAGTTTGAACTGCCGATCTTTCGATTCAATCCACCTTTGGGCCCAGTGCATTATCCCACAGCGCCATACCAGGACTCCAATATAGTACCTATAAGGCTAAAACTCTGTGCTAATATACTTTTGGAGTCCTAGTGTGGCACTATAGGATAAGCACTGGATCGAAAGGTTGATTCGAACTGCAAGGCCAGTTGTTCAAATCCACCAGCTACTCCTCAGAAACCCGGCTCACGGTCACTATGAATTGGAACTGACTTGATGGCACTTAACAACAACAATATACTTCTGGAAACTTTTGATGCATTCCAGTCACAGCTGTCATTATTACCCAACAAATTACAATGTGTCTTCCAATCATGTTTGTATGTGCAACAAGAACTGGCTACAAGCCTGCACTAGTATATTGTTGCTGTGGGTGTTTTTGTGGTTTCTGGTTTTGTCATGTTTTTGGTGTTTTATCTGTAATATTGTGGTAATTAGCCAATACCAGTAACTTTTTGAGACTGAAATAGTAATTAAAAGAGGAGAAAATTTTAAAAAGACTCCTGTTCAGTTACTAAAAATGATAATAAAAATAAAAAGTAGAAAGGTTTACAAAACAATTTTGTTGTTACTATTCATATACATAAGAACTATTACATTTAAGCAATTTACCACTATATCACATTAGTCTATGATTAAAAATGACTCCTAGTGTGGCACTGTGGGTCAGCAAGGGACTTCGAACCACAAGGCGAGCAGTTCAAACCCACCAGCTGCTCCTCAGAAACCCTATACAGGGTCGCTATGTGTCGGAACCGACTTGTGTCTCTTAACAACAACAAACATTACTAAAGAGTCTACATAGTCTGGTACAGGCGGAGACCCATGGGGGTCTTTCTTTTCCTTTCCAAGGTGACACCATGAGCTACCACACTGGGTGACACCAACCCTAGTAATGCCACTCACTGGCTGGGCCTCTTCAGAGCTACATCTAGGCTCTTCTTGGGAAACAACTTCATTTATTGTGAAACTTGGAAAGGAAAAGACAGTTGGTCACAACGTTCCCCTCCCTAACCTCCTTATACTGATCTAAGGATCAGTCTCCCATGAGTCCTGCTCTCTTGAGCTACACACTTGTTTTGTAGTGCCAGGTTTGGTGGGTGGGGAGCCCTAACTCAGGAACTCTCCCGCCCCGGCAGGGGGTAAGGGTGGCACCCACCTCAGTCACGATGGTGGACTGATAGACGTCCTGGCTGAACTCCCAGCCGTCCAGGCAGCTCTCCTGCTCCAGCTGCGTCAGGTTCACGTCGCGTCCCGGCACCAGTCCGAGCGCCGAGTAGTTGATGAGCGCAGCGAGCCTGTAGCGGCGGCAGCTGTGGGACACCTCCCGGCCGTCCTGCAGCCGCAGCGGGATACTGTGGTTGCGCCACGCGCTGCTCAGGTTCGCAGAGTCCGGCACCCGGCAGTGGTGCTCCGGGGTCGCCGCCAGGAACACGGCTGACATGCCGTTAAAACCATTGGGGATGATGCTGGCGCTGAGCAGAAAGAAAATAAGGCGCTGGAAGAGCCCCCACTCGCCCAGGAAAGAGATCACCTCGTCGTAGTCACGCATGCTTTCCGCTGCACTGCAACTTGCAACAAGGGGTGATAAGAGTGATCCAGGGGCAGTGACGTGCGGCTGGGGCGTTTCCCGGGGGTGTCACAACGTTCCCAAGGGACTGACAGACTGCAGGAAATTGGAACGCGAGGCCGGGGAACGTTCCCGGGAAACAGCCTGCGGGCGTTGGTTCGTTCCCGGGAGCTCGTCACTGAGCTGGATGTCACTAGAGAGACTCCGGCCCGCACCCCCATCCCGAGCTGGGGGCAGGGAGCGAGGGCGGTGGGCCGGGTGGGGCGGGGCTCTGGGGCCGGCTCCACCTCCGGCTCTCGTCCTCCCGCCCGCCCGCCGAGCTATAGACCAGACAGGGGCTTCGGCGCAGCCTCAGACCTGCAGCCTGCTCAACAGGGAGGAGATTCGGCACCTGATCACCCTTATGCTCCCTGGCGACCCCAGAGCGCCACTTCCCTGGAGGGGAGCCGTCGTGTTGAGTCCACGGAGGAGGGAGAGTGAAAGGAAGGAGGAGCCGAAGCCCGAGAGCAAAGAGCGGTCTGCTCTCACTCGAGCGCGGAGTGTCTTCGCTGTCCCTTCCAATCCGGAGTCTGAGCTCAGGCGGCTTCCGGCGGAGCCTGGACTGGCGATTAAGTGAAATCGGTGCTTCAGAGAACTCTTGGCCCGCGATTGGGGTGCCAGGAGGGCTCCCTCTCTGCTACGCCGTGCAAGTAGCCGGCACAGGTAGACCGAACAGTAGCTCACTCGCCACCGGTCCTAGGAGGAGGGCTTCATTCAGTCACTAGACGTCAGCGCCAGGACAAACGTTTTCCAGACAGCCCGGATTGTCGCCTTGAAAAAGGGGAAATAGGCCTAGAGCCTGGAGGTGACAAGCAAGGTCACACTGTGTCAGGGATGAGCTCGGGCCACCAAAGAGAGGTGGGGGCAGTGGCTACCGAGTGGTTCCAGGGTCGTTCCAAGAAGGTGCCTTAGGGTAACCACTTGACTGCTAACAAAAAGGTTGGTGGTTCAAACCCACTAGTCTCACCTCGGAAACACTATATAGGGTGGCTGAATCAGAACTGACTCCATGGCACTTTAACAACAACGTAACAACAGAGAAGAAGTCAACACGGAACCGACCTTTGTGGCAGCACAGTAATGGAGTCGATTTGGTCATTTGTCCTGAGTTCTGATTTTGATTCCCTTGTTCTCACCACGTCCACAGGGCCCTTTAGTAGGGCATGCTTCCAGAGACTTCTTGGACTTGTAAGCTTCTAGTTTGCTGAAGGGCTGGCCCCCAGTCCAGAAACAGAGAAATTAATTTGGCGCCCAGATCTGGCCGGTCAACCAGAAGAGACCACACTTCTGTTTTCTGAGCTAGCCTGGGGCTGGGGCCTGGACCCTGGGGTTGATGAGGCAAATACGGTTGACATAGCCCAACCTCAGGTGAAGATTTTGAGCCTATACATTATTTACCCTGGACCTTGTTAAGTGGCTGTGGATATCTCTGCTTCCTTTTGTGTAGCTTCCAGACTGAGTCTTCCTCTTAGGCTGCCTTTCTGCCCCTTGGAACCTCAGTTTCCCCATTTGTAATAGGACCATATGCTTCATTGTGTAAGGTTAGCCCTAGTTTATGCCTATTAACCTAGTAAATTTATTAATAGCACTTCCCTTTACTTTAAAAAATGTCTTTCTTTAAAAATATATGAGGTCATTGTTTTATTTAGCTTGAGTTTAATTTCCCCACCCCAAATAAATAAGCAAACTCTTATTTGGCAAGAATTACGTGGAGATAGCAGTGGACTTTGAGCCACAAGGTTGGTGGTTCAAACCCACCAGCTGCTCCTTGGAAACACTATACAGAGTTGCTATGAGTCAGAACTGACTCGATGGCACTTCACAACAAGAAGTTTATTTTGAGTAATGATCTCAGGGAATAGGAGTGAGGGACTGGAAAGAGCGAACAAGGAGAGGCAGCAGACAAAAGTCTATCATGGAACTGGTCACTGGCAATGACCAGGATCAGTAATAGTGCTGTAATCTTCCTGGAGCCAATGGAAAAATCAGCAATACTAATCCTGTATTTATTTACAATTTGGACTTTTTGTCTATCGTGTTGTTATTAGTATTCATTTTTCTTTTAAAAATTCACATTAAAATATTACTTGTCTTTATAAATGAATTTTTGACAACCTTTCAAATTTTGTACCTGAGGTAAGTGCCTCACTCGTTTAATTTGACTCTCCCTTATTGCTATGGGAAGCTGGGGTTCAAGTCCACACTGGTATCTTCTAAGGAACTGTATAGAACAAGGAGTCATTTATATCTTAGTTCTGTATCCATTTGTCAACTCCCCTCCACTGAAAAGCTTGCACATGTGTAAGAGCCAAACAGATTCCAGTTGATTTGCCACTGTACATAATCAACACCTTAAGGCAGTTCTTCCTCTATACAAAATGAATGACTAAGAACACTGCTAATAGGGATACTCCCACTGGAAGGATTTCTCTTCATTACTGTCCTTGCTGGTGCAGTGGTTAAAGAGCTCAGCTTCTAACCAAACACTCAATGGTTCAGACCTACCAGCTGCTCCATGGGAGAATGATGTGTCAGTCGCCTTTCATAAAGATCTACAGCCTTATAAACTCTTGGACAGTTCTACTCTGCTCTAAAGGTTCGCTATGAATTGGAATCACCAAAAGGCAGTGGGTTTGGTCTACCTTGAAGTAACAATCAATTCTGGCTATCATTAATACATCAAGCTAACCTGACAATCTAGCCTGAGTATTCTTCCCCTGCATCAGCTGGTTATAAAGAACCATCTCTAGAGGCCATAGGAACTAGAAGTGTTAGTAGGTGTCATGTTGCAGACCGTATAGGCCTGGTCAGAAGTTCAAGGCCCTATAGGCCCGAGTGTTACAGGTCGCAGGCTCTGAGGAACAGATCTAGCCACTTGGCAGTTAATGGCAAATTGTTTTTATCTTAGTGTTCAGTTATATTTATTAATTTCATACATGGAGCCCTTGATATCCACAGATAAATGTGATATTTTCCTAAAAGCCCAGACTGTAAAGGTTTCAAGAGTAAAGCCTTTCTCCAAAGGATTAACTAAAAATGGCTTAGCTACTTCCCAGGTCTTTGTTCTACAGACAAAAAAACCATCCTCCCTAATCCTTTTCCAGGTGCCGCCCATTCACCTGGGCGTCTCCAGTCTTCCTGCAAACCTGACTCAGGAAGCCAAAACAGCGGGACTCCACCCAACCCTTTTGTCCTTCCCTTTCACCACCCAACTGAGCTCAGGGGCTATAGATATATTAATTGAGCCTGAGAAACCAAGTTTCGGGCCTGGGATTCGAACCAGTGACGTACGATGTAAAGTTACCTGAATGTCTGGAAAATTATTGATGTTAGCTGTACCTTGTCTTAGTCCCTCCCAGCTTGGTGTGAAGCTCCTCCCCTAAATAAAACCGAGACGCAGGCCAGCCCAGGTGTGCATTACAAGTTGGAGAGCATGCAGTAAAGATTGCAGGGCAGTGAGTTGCTGCCTGCAGAGGCCACGATGCCTGTAGTCCCAAGTCTGCCCATCAGTGATACATCCACCCTGGTTTCAGGGTGCCTCATTGTCCCCCTCCTTCTGTCTGTCTGTGTATTCTTTTGCTATCCCTATCCCCACTGGATCTCCCCTCCTCGTGAACCAAACACTCGTGAACAACACAACTATGTCGAGGACAGTCCCCGACAGTGTCATAAGGCATCTGGTCTACCTGTTCATTAACTTACTTGAGCCCTATAGACCTGCACAGTCCTGAATCTGAAAGTGCCATTTTTATTATGTGATGGATTACTGATGGGCTTGCCTGACCCTTGATTCCCCATTACCAGGCATTTCTACTTGGGCCAAGGAGCTGCTTTTTCAAAAGGCCAATGGTTCTCCTCTGCAGAAAGTGTGGCTTTGCTCCAGAACACTTTGGAAACTCTACTATTAGAACGCTACTAAGTATGTTTATTCACCATGAACACTGTTGTTAGGTGCCATCAAGTCAGTTCTGACTCAGAGCAATCCTGTATACAGCAGAATCAAGCATTGCCTGGTCCTGCTTGAGCCCATTGTTGCAGCCATTATGTCAACCTATCTAGTTAAGGGTCTTCCTCTTTTCACTGACCTTTACCAAGCATGATATCCTTTTCCAGAAACTGGTCCCTCCTGATAACTTGTCCAAAGTGTTTGAGATGAAGTCTTGCCACCCTCACGTCTAAGGAGCATTCTGGCTGTACTTCCTCCAAAACAGATATGTTTGTTACTGCAATTCATGGTACCATTCTTTGCTAGCACCAGAATGCAGATGCATCAGTTCTTTAAATTTCCTTATTTGTTATTGCCTAACTTTCACTCTGGTAGCGTAGTGGTTACGAATCGGGCTGCGAACCTTAAGGTCAGCAGTTCGAAACTACCAGCCTCTCCGCGGGAGAAAGATGAGGCTTTCTACTCCCGTAAAGATTTACACCCTCGGAAACCCTGTACAGGGTCGCTATGGGTCGGACCCAACTCGATGGCACTTAACAACAACAACTTTCACATGCATATGAGGCAATTGAAAATATCCTGGCTTGGGTTAGGTGCGCCTTAGTCATCAAACTGAAATATTTGCACTTTAATACTTTAAAGATGTTTTTGGCAGATTTGCCCAATGCAGCATGCCATTTAATTTCTTGACTGCCACTTCCATGAACGTTGATTGTGGGTAGAGTCAAGTAAAATGAAATCCTTGACAACTTCAATCTTTTCTCCATTTATTATGATGTTGTTTATTGGCCCAGTTGTGAGGATTTTTATTTTTTTACATTGAGTTGTAATCCATACTGAAGTCTGCAGTCTTTGATAATTCATCAGTGCTCAAGTACTTCTCACTTTCAGCAAGCAAGGTTGTATCTTTTGCATGTTGTAGATTGTTAATGAGCCTTCCTCCAGTCCTGATGACTGCCTTTTCTTCATTTAGTCCAGTTTCTTGGATTATTTGCTTAGTATACAGATTTAATAAGTATGATGAAAGGATATAACCCTGGCAAACACCTTTCCTGATTTTAAATCCTTCAATATCCCCTTGTTCTGTTCGAACGACTGCCTTTTTGTCTATTTACAGGTCCCAAATGAACACAATTAAATGTTATCCAATTCCCATTCTTTGCAATGTTATCCATAGTTTGATATGATCTACACAGTTGAATTCCTTTGCATAGTTAATAAATCACAAGTAAACATCTTTCTGGTATTCTGTGCTTTCAGTCAAGATCCATCTGACATTAGCAATGATATCCCTTATTCCATGTTCTCTTTTGAATCTGGTTTGAATTTCTAGCAGCAACCTGCTGATGTACTGCTGCAACTGTTTTAAATATTTCTTCAATAAAATGTTACTTGCATGTGATATTATTGATACTCAGTAGTTTATGCATTTTGTTGGGACCTGTTTCTTTGGCTTGGACACAAATATGGATCTCTTTCAATTGGTTGGCCAAGTAGCTGTCTTTCAAATTTCTCGGCATAGATGAGTGAGTGCATCCAGTGCTGCATCAGTCTATCAAAACATTTCAATTTGTATTCTGTCAATTCCTGGAGCCTTGTTTTTCGCCAATGCCTTCAGTGCAACTTGGGTTTCTTCCTTCAATACTTTTTTATCTCTCCGCCTCTAGCTTGTATACCTCACTAGGACATATAGATACAATACTTCCTTATTCCTCCTCATTCAGTCAAATTACAGTCATCAGTACAGTCGACCCAACTATGGATATCAAGACAAGCAAAATTATTTAAAAATTATATGGTAACAGAGAGCAGGAGAATTAAGATCATCCACAGGACAAAAGAGTATATACTACCATTCTTACCACATAAAAGCAAACAGTTTTTTATCTTCTTAGTAAAATGTATTGAGATTAAAAAAAAAAAAAATTCATTGCTATCAGTAGCAATCTCTACAACTCCTCCCAGGATGTAGTCTTACTTCTGACAATAGATTGTCCAGAAGGGTGGCAAGAAGTTCCTGGAACTTCAATTTGGCCTTTACAGCTACAGTGACTTATTTAATAGGATAGGAAGTAAATTTTAGGGTGGTAGCGTAGTGGTTATGAATTGGGCTGCGAGCCGTAAGGTCAGCAGTTTGAAACTTCCAGCTGTTCCATGGGAGAAAGGTGAGGCTTTCTGCTCCTGTAAAGATTTACAGCCTCGGAAACCCTGTACAGGGTCGCTATGAGTCGGAATCGACTCCATGGCATGTAACAACAACAAAAACCTAGCTGCTAAGTATATGTATCCTAGCTATGCACTTAGGGAGCAGGAAAATATTATAGTATGGGCTGTTAGACCCATTAGACCTGCTTGCATAAGAATGCCATTTATTACTGGCTTTCACTGGCCCTAAATCTAACTGGAAGATATGAGGATATTTTCCATCCCTGACATTAATACCAGCTTATATTTTACTTACGAATTGGGCTGTGAACCTTAAGGGCAGCAGTCTGAAATTACCAGATGCTTCGTGGGAGAAAGATGAGGCTTTCTGCTCCCGTAAAGATGTACAGCCTCAGAAACCCTGTACAGGGTTGCTATGGGTCGGAACCGACTCCACGGCACATAACAACAACATAGTCTAATTAGCCCTTGAAAGGTCATGGTCTTTCCCTGGCCAGAGTTACCTTGGTTAAAGGTCACATGCCTGATGGGAAAGGATTGGAGATTTTAGTAGCACTGGAGGATTCATCCTTAAGAAAACATAGCCTCTTCTTCAGTCAATAGGCTCTGAGCCTGTGAACTGACCTAAACCAAACTGTAAACACGCTGACATCGAGTTGATTCTGATTCATAGAGACCCTAGATAGGGGTTTCTAAGGCTGTAAAACTTTATGGGATCAGAAAGTCTCATCTTTCTCCCTTGGAGCAGCTGATAAGTTTGAACTGCTGACCTTTTGATCAGCAGTCCAGTACTTATCCTACAGTGCTACCAGGGCTCCTTGTGAACTGGCCTACATCTAAAAAATTTATGAAGAATTATTTTCTATTGTAGCAGTTGTCGTTAACCTTCTGTTTACTCACTTCTGATTCTGGTAGTGCAATTGTTATGTCAACTAAAACTCAGTCATCTGACTATTTATTTAACTCCTAGGAACATATGATTTATTAGCCATCACCACAGACCCTCTGAATCAAAGCACTCTGGTTGCCATTAGGTCTTAGAGTAATTACATTCACCCTGTCTTTTTTGGTTAAATATTTCCACCCAGTCTCTACCATTTCAGAATCCTACCATCCCACTGGTGCTAGAGATCCCTCAACTGTGCATTTCATGTTACCTTAGTGAAGGGATTGTCCTCTGAACTTTCCTTGGGCAAGTCTGGTGGTAGGTTCTTTGGTCTTATAGAATAGTATTACCTCCCTGAATCTTCTGACTCCAATACTCTATCAAGGCAGTACTGTCCTTTCCAACTCATTTCTGTAGGCCATAATTGTGTCTAAATTTCAAAGAACCATCTGAGCAGTATATGAAGACAGTTTTATGTATTCTTTCTAGGATGGTAAACCTGAATAATGAAAAAGTTATTGATAAATGTAGTTGAGTTGGTTTCGACTCATAGCGACCTTGTATAGGGTTTCTGAAGAGTGACTGGTGGGTTTGAAGCACTGTCCTTGTGGTTGGCAGTCCAGTGCATATCCTACAGTGCCACACCAAGACTCCACTGAAAGGGTACTCTTAGGGTAATAAATTTCCACACATGTTTGCCCCTGTTCCTGCCATACCATGTTGTTATTCAATGCTGTTGAGTTCCAACTCATAATGGCCCTGTATAGGGTTTCCAAGGAGCAACTGGTGGGTTTGAACTACTATGCAAGGTTCAAACCGACGTTGCAATCCCATGTTTATCCTATAGTGCCACACCAGGACTCCTGCCATGCCATAAATCCTTTCATTTTTCCATTGTGTGTGCTTTTCCCTTGAGGTCAGGTATTGTCTTTCCCTACTCAAGCTGTGCTGAAACATAACCTTAGTTATTGGTCTGGCCAATATGGAGAGGATCTTGAGGAAGATAAGCTTCATCTTTGGAGACACTTGCTTTGGGAGAAGTCTTTGCAGGGATTCCAAGCAAGGGAGAGAGCTACTTCTGCTGACCTGGAAGCTTTGGAGGAACTCAAAAATACAAAATCCTCACATTAATCTACTCAAATATTCTTATTCTGTGTTTCAACATATTTCTTCTCAAGGCCATGACTTTGTTATGGGAAACCTATTAACATTGTACATGCAGCCATTTTTGTGATCCTTCTATCTTTACAATTAAATTCTGAGCTTGACTCTAGCACAATTTGCCTCAATAAATGAGAGTTTCATTAAAAGCTGCCATAGAGATCTCCTGATTTTCACAGTTTGCCTTGACTTAGTAGCTGGTTGACTTGAGCCTGTCATTTTCTTTTTTTTAAGACTTCTAATATTGGTGTGGCGCTACAGGATAATGTGCCGGACCGCAAGATCAATTTGAGTCACAAGGACAGTGGTTCAAGCCCACCAGCCGCTCCTTAAAAACCTTATACAGAGTCGCTATGGGTTGGAACCGACTCGACTGCACTTAATAACAACAAGGCAATTAACCCACCACTCACCTGTCAGTTTGTCATACTCTGCTAACTTTAGTGTTGCTGTGATTCTGGAAGATATGCCATGAATATTTTAAATACCATCAAGGTCACCCACAGTGGACAGATTTCAACTGAGCTTCCAGACGAAGACAGACTAGAAAGAATGAGAGGCAGACTATTTCCAAATATTTAGTCACTGAAAACCTTATGAGTAATAATGGAAGACTGTCAGTACCACAATATTGAATATTGAAACATGATAAAAAGCACCAGAATATTGTCAGATATAGTGCCAGAAAATGTGCCCCTCAGGTTGGAAGGCACTCAAAATACGACTGGAGAAGAGCTTCCACTTCAAAGTAGAGTTGACTGTAATGTGAATGGAGAAAAGCCTTCAGGACCTTCATTTGCAGATGGGGCACAACTCAAAATGAAGAGAAACAACTGTAAACATCCATTAGTAATAGGAACATGGAATGTACAAAGTATTAATCTAGGATTACTGGAAATTCTCAAATATGAAATGGAACATATAGACATCAATATGCTAGGCATTAGTGAGCTGATGGACTGGTATTGGCCATTTTGAATATGACAATCACATGGTTTACTATGCTGGGATTGACAAATTGAGGAGGAATGGTGTCGCATTCATAATAAAAAAGAACATACCAAGATCTGTCTGTCTTAAAGTACAAAGCTGTCTGTGATAGGATAATAACCATATGTCCACAGGAAGACCACTTAATACCACTATTATTTAAACTTACGCACCAGCCAATAAAGCCAGTGATGATGAAATTAAAGAATTCTACCAACTTCTTCAGTCTGAAATTTATCAAACATGCAATCAAGATGTATTGACAATTACTAGTGATTGGAATGCAAATGTTAGAAACAAAGAGGAAGGATCAGTAGCTGGAAAATATGGCCTTGGTAATAGAAATGATGCTGGAGAACACATGATAGAATTTTGTAAGACCAATGATTTCTACATTGAAAATACCTTTTTCTAAATAACCTATAAGACGACTATACACATGAATCTCACTAGATGGAATACACAGAAATCAAATTGAACACATCTGTGGAAAGAGACAGTGGAAAAGTTCCATACCATCCACCAAAACAAGGCCAGGGGCAGACTGTGGAACAGACCATCAATTGCTCATATGCAAGTTCAGGCTGAAGGTGAAGAAAATTAAAATAAGTCTTTGAGAGCCAAAAGATGACCTTGAACATATCCCACCTGAATTTAGAGATCATCTGAAGAACCGATTTGATGCATTAGAAACTAAATATTGATGATCAGAAGAATTGTGGGATGACATCAAGAACACCATATAATAAGAAAGCAAAAGGTCATTTAAAAGACAAGAAGAAAAAGACCAAAATGAATGTTAAAAGAGACTGAAATTTGCTCTCCAGCATAGAATTGTTAAAGCAAATGGAAGAAATAAAGGTAAAAGAGCTGAACAGAAAATTTCAAGGGTCAGCTCAAGAAGAAAATGTCAAATATTGTAAAAAAATGTGCAAAGACCTGGAGTTAGAAAATCAGAAGGGAAGAACACACTCCATTTCTCAAGCTGAGGGAACTGAGGAAAAAATTCAAGCTTCGACTTACAATGCTGAAAGGTTCTATTGTCAAAAACCTGGACAGCTGATGGTAAGAGAGGTGCCCACTCCAAAGAGAGGTGACCCAATGGAATGTGGAAGTCGTCGAACAATATAATTTAATATCTCATACAAGTAAATTTTTGCTAAAGATAATACAAAAATGGCTACAAGCATACACCAACAGAGAACTTCCAGAGGTTCAAGCTGGATTCAGACAAAGACGTAGAATGAGGGATATCATTGCTGACATCAGATGAATCTTGGCTGAAAGCAGATAATACCAGAAAGATGTTTACTTATGCTTTATTGACTATGCAAAGATATTCAAGAGTGTGGATCATGACAAGCAACAGACAACATTGTAGAGAATGAGTATTCCGGAACACTTAATTGTGTTCATGAGGAACCTGTGCATAGACCAAGAGGCAGTTGTTTGAACAGAACAAGGGAACACTGAATTGTTTAAAATTAGGAAAGGTGTGCACCAGGGCCGTATTCTTTTACCATACTTATTCAATCTGTGTGCTGAACAAATAATCTGATAAACTGGATTATATGAAGAAGACTGGCATCCAGATTGAAGGAAGATTCAGTAACAACCTGTGATATGCAGATCATCCAATCTTGCTTGCTGACAGTGAAGAGGACTTAAAATATTTACTGATGAAGATCAAAGACCACAGCTTTTGGTATGGATTGTACCTCAATGTAAAGAAAACAAAAAATCCACTGCACCAATATACAGTATCATATAAATGGAGAAAAGATTGAAATGGTCAAAGACTTCATTTTGCTGGAATCATGGAAGTAGCAGTCAAGACATTAAACCACATGTTGCATTCGGCAAATATGCTGTATAAGACCTCATTAAAGTATTGAAGAGCAAAGATGGCAGTTTGAGGACTAAGGTATGACTGACCCAAGCCATGGTATTTTCAATAATGTCATATGCATGTGAAACTTGGACAGTGAATAAGGAAGACTGTAAAAGAATTGATGCATGGTGTTGTGGTTATGGTGTTGGAGAAAAATAATAAAAGTACCATGGAATGCCAAAAGAACAAACCAATTTGTGTTAGAAGAAGTCCAGCTGGAGTGCTCCTGTAGAGCCAAGATAGCCACACTTCATCTCTCATACTTTGAAAATATTTTTAGGAGGGACCTGTCTCTGAAGAAGGATATCATGTTGGGTAAAGTGGAAGGTTGGAGAAAAAGAGGAAGACCCAAAACTAGAGGGATTGGCAAAGTGACAGCAGCAATGTACTCAAATGTAGCAACGATTGTGAGGTTGGACAGGACCGGGCAGTGTTTTATTCTATTGTGCATAGGATTGCTATGCGTTGGTACAGACTTGATGGCACCCAACAACAACAACAACTGGCAAAATATTGAATGCTGCAGAAAGCATCAAAAGAAGATGGAAGGAATATACAGAGTCACCGTACCAAAATAAATGGTTGAGGCAGGTTCTGGTTGGCAGCGGCAGAGACAGCCAGTTAGGAAAGGCTCCATGGGGGAGGGATTGAAAACCCAGAGAAGCTGCACTCACAGAACAATACCAGAGCTCTGGATCTTGCATAAGGTGTAGGGCATCAGTTTCCCACACGCGCAAGTGGGAAAATCACTATATAAAGGAAAATACTGAAAGTTAGGAATTGCTTGAGACAGGACACCCTCTGCGGCCACCCCACCCAGGGGAAGTTCAGAGGGTGGGGCTAGAGTCAGACAGGAACAGGGAACTGGCACTAAAAGTGATGCAGTGATATTTGCAAAGGAGGTGTGGGGGATTCTACACATATTTTCCTCCTCTTCCCTGTTGTGCCTTCTTTGCCCAGCCTGGATGCCTTCAGGGGGTGTGTGTGCACTGCCCCCCTCCCCCCAAAAAAAGTCCAGCGCTGAGCCCACAATTTTCCCATGGCACAGAGAAAAAGAATTTGGAGGCTGCTTATGACGTCAGCCTAGGGGTTGCAGACCTAAAATTAACTTGGGCAGGACCCTTTACTCCAGCCTATCTAGCAAGAAAAAAGCAGGCCCATCAGGCCTGACAGACAAACCATATGAACAATTGGTAAAACCCCAACATAAAAGGACACAACTATCTCGAGAATTACACTGTGCACATGCAGATACCCAACTGACCTTCAGAAACAAAAATAGAAAACAATCTTTCTCCCATTAACTTCTCAATATCTATCTGTGCACCTCTACCATGGTGACTAGAGGAGGGGCCCGAGCAAGTGGACACCACCACCCACTGCTGGAGGCTTCTACAGTGCACACACATTGCCTGTGTAGTAAGGCGACTGGACAGTCGGCCACAGTTTTATTTTGGTTTCAAAGTGGTGGTTTTTGTCTCTGCTTTTATATTGCTTCTGCTTTTAGTCCTTTTGACCACACATTTTTCCTGGAGGTGGGAACTTTTTCTCCCTATGTTACCCAAGAAGAGACAGCAATTGTGGCCATATAGCCAAGTTACAAGCATACCCCATAATATTCCACCATTGAGACAAGAGCCAATAACAGTTGCTAAGCATTGCATGTGAAAAGGGAAGCTTATCTCCTGATCATATCCATCTAGAAGACACCAGGAGACATATCCATTTAAGAATTAAAAAACCCACATAACCACTGGAAATGACAAACAAAAAACACCAAACAATCTCAAAACATGTGTAAAAACGGAAAAGAGTAACTGAGACAAATGAGCTGGAGACAGACAAAGGCTCCCCAGAACAGGAAGAACAGGTTTTGGATTTGCTTGAGAAGGAATTCAGAAGAATGATATAGAAACAAATTCAAATGCTCTGAAAAGGGGTAGAGGAAAACAAGGAAGAAGTCAGGAAAGTACTACAAGAACAATCAAACAAGATTGATACAGCATTGGAAACAATCCAAAACCTGCAAAAAGAGTTCCAGATGATTAATAATAAAATATCAGAAATGGGCAATACACTGAAAGGGGAAAGGAGCAGAATGGAAGAGATGGAAGCCAGAACCAGTGAGCTGGAAGACAAATAAATCTCTCAATACTGCTAAGAAAGAGGAGCAAGCAGAAAAAAGGATTAAAAAAAAAAAATCTGAAGAGAGTCTAAGATTTATGCTGGATAACATGAAGAGGAACAACTTAAGAATTATTGGCATTCCAGAACAGGAAGAATTAGAGAAGTCCACAGAGGAGATAGTTGAAGAGCTTCTGGAAGGAAATTTCCCTAACATCTTGAAAGATGAGAAGATAAACATTCAAGAAGCCAAGCGTATCCCATGAAGGATAGACCCCAAAAGAAAGTCACCAAGACATTAAATAATCAAGCTCTTCAAAATCAAAGACAAGGAGAGAATCCTAAAAGCAGCCAGAGAGAAGAGAAGTGTCACTTACAAGGGCAAGCAAATCAGATTAAGCCCTGACTTCTTAGCAGAAACCATGCAGGCAAGAAGGCAATGGAGAGACATACAAAACCCTAAAAGAAAAAAAAAAAAAAACCTGCCAACCAAGAATCATCTATCCAGCAAAACAATGAATCAAATATGATGGTGCAATCAAAACATTCCAGGATAAACAGAATCTAAGAGATTTTGTCAAAACCAATACAGCACTTCAAAATATCCTAAAGGAAGTTCTTTGGATTGAAAACCAGCAAGAACAGACAACACCCAGAGACTGACAGGCATGGCAAAACCACCTGAAACTCAATCGACATCAGAGTTCAGAACAGAACAAAATGACAACAATAAATTCAAAAGAGCTGGGAGATCAACCAAGGATCAAAATAATATCAATGTCAAAGAAGGGATAAATGTAGGAACAGAGATCCAGGTGGTGAGGATGTCAGGTAGATTACAGGATACAATAGAGTCTCTTACATGGAGAGAAAAGTTAATAGACTATAAGGTAACGCCAATGAAAGTTAATACTTCATAACTTACCATGAAAATGAACTTACAAGCAGAACAAGCAAACATGAAAACTAAGAAGAAACCGAAAAGAAATAGCACAAAAAAACACAAACTCAGCACAAGAAGGCATGCAGAACAAAGGAACAAACAGCACTACCAAAAGATTAATATAATGGCAGCAATTAATTCATACCTATTGATAATTACATGGAATGTCAATGGATTGAATGTACCAGTGAAGAGACAGGGAGTGGCAGATTAGATAAGAAAACAAGAACCTTCAATATGCTGCCTACAAGAGACATACCTTACACACAAAGACAAAAACAGACTAAAAGTTAAAGGATGGAAAAAAATATACCAAGCTAACTGCAACCATAAACAAGCAGGAGTGGCAATTCTAATCTCTGATAAAGTAAACTTTAAGACAAAAACTAGCATAATAGATAAAGACTGACACTATCTCATGATCAAAGGGTCAATTGAGCAAGATGACATAACCATAATAAATATCTATGCTTCCAATGAAAAAGCACCAAGATGCATGAAGCAAACCTTACTAGAATTGAAGAAAGATAAATCTATAACTATAGTGGGAAATTTTAATATGCCACTTTTGAAAAGGGACAGAACAACCAGAAAGTAACTCGACAAAGTTACAGAGCAACTAAACAGCACCATCAACCAACTTGATCTCATAGACATGTACAGAGCACTCAACCCAACAACAGCACAATATACTTTCTTATCCAGTGCACATGAAACATTCTCCAGAATAGACCATGTGTTAGGTCACAAAGCAAGCCTCCATAAATTTATAAACATCAAAATATTACAGAGCATATTTGCAGACCACAATGCTATAAAACTAGAAATCAACAGCAAGAAGACTAAGGAAATAAAGTTGAATACATGGAAACTGAATAACACCCTGCTGAAAAACGACTAGGTAAAAGAAGAAATTAAATGTGAATTCATAAAGAAACAAATGAGAATGAAAATACAACATACCAAAATCTTTGGGACATGGTGAAAGTGGTGCTGAGAGGACAATTTATTGTAATAAATGCACACATCCAAAAAAAAAAAAAGAAAGAATCAAAATTAACACATTAACACAACATCTACATCAAGTAGAAACTGACCAACAGAGGGAACCCACAGTCACCAAAAGAAAAGAAATAATAAAGATAAGAGTAGAAATAAATGAGATGGAAAACAGAAAAACTATAGAAACAATCAACAGGACAAGAAGCTGGTTCTTTGAAATGATTAATAAAATTGACAAACCATTGGCAAAC
>NW_006408733.1:3452309-3482229 GCF_000296735.1 Chrysochloris asiatica
CTTCCTGTGGAGCCTTTACATTGCACAAGACCATAGGTGGAATCCAGAACCCCATCCAGAACTGACTGAGGTAGAAAATTTCCACTGGAAAGGATGAGTAGGCCAGTCTGGAGCAGCTAGAAGAACAGAAGATACTTCGTGAAAGAAAGACCGGCAAGAAAAATCCGAAACAATAATGGCAGTCTGATTGATTACTACAAGAACAAGTAAGCTGTTCACCCAGGAGCCATCAAGGCAAGTGGTCGGGATCCCTCAGAGCAAACCCCCTTTCAAGACTGAGACTCAAGGGGAATACATGAGCAGGCATGTTGTCTGGCTGGTGACCATGTTGGTCATCAATAAAGGGAAGAGGGGGAAAAACAGCAATGAAGTTGCAAGCTAAGCCCAGCCACATTCAATAGACCCCTGTGAACCCAGGTGGAGACCTGGGTGGCCAGAAATATGGCAAGACCCAAGGACTCCTGGGCCCAGAGGCAGTGACATGGCCACAGAGGACTAGAGTGGAGAATGAAGCGTCCAGCTGATATGAAGTGAGGGGAGATGCACAAGAACATCCATAGTTGCAGATAGTACCCATTTGGCCTGGCTTCAACAGCTGGATGATCAACTAGAAGAAGAAAGAAGAAAGAAGAAGGGGTGGGCGGGGGAGAGTAACCTGTTAGCTACAATTTGATGAATTTTACCTATACTTATGGATGTTGTTGTTGTTGTTGTAGTAGCTCAAAAAATCTTTACAGCAAGGATCACTCCCACTCCCTTGGTACACAGGTTTGACAGGGATGGGCAACACAGACATTGGCTACCCAAAATGGGGGGTGGGGGGGGGTGGGATATAAAGGCAAGAAGTGACTGGCTTACAAGCTTTCAAGAGGGGGCCTAGTTCCAGATGGGATAGGGGAAGATAGAATCATCACTGAATGATTTCCAATCTGTTGGGACCTGGCTGGAGAAAGGAAATGGGGATAAGACTCTTGTGGTACAATAGTGAATAATTGTCATCAGGACTGACTGTGAAGGTAGAAAATACAGAGGTAGACGTTTTTTGACAAAAGGAGGAGAGTGACTGATTTTGTAGTCCAGGAGCGGAGGTCCCTGGGACCATCAAGTGAGAAGAATGGAAAACGGGATCCTACCTAGAGAGGCAGTGATGTCAGGGATGGAAACAGAGAAGATTACGTGGACAAATGGAGTGACTGGGGACACTAGACTCAGGGAAGGAGAAGGGCTGTGTGTTGGCGGCTAGGGGGTGGGAACGGGCCTGTGCGGTGTACCCTTTGGTTATTTGATGATGCATGGAGGCAATTGTAATCATTGCAATGAAATGAAATACAATAGGATGAGTGTAAAGCTGATGTTCTCCCATTTAAACCTCACAATAAAAACTTTAAAAAAAGAAATGATTGATGTTCAACCATTTAAAGAAGTAGCATACGATCAGAGAGCCAATGATACTGATGGCAGAAGTCCAAGGTGCACTGAAGGCATTGGCAAAGAACAAGGTACCAGGAATTGATGAAATACAAATTGAAATCTTTCAATAAACTGATGAAACACTGGAGGCACTCACTCATCAATGCCAAGAAATTTGGAAAACAAAGTTGGAAGACCTGGCCAACCGACTTAAAGGGATCCATATTCGTGCTCATTCCAAAGAGAGGTGACCCAAGAGAATGCAGAAATCATCGGACAATATCATTAATATAGCATGCAAGTAAAGTTTTGTTAAAGATAATACTAAAACAGCTGCAACCATACATTGACAGAACTAGAGGCTGTGGAATTGGGATATCATTGCTGATGTCAGATGGATCTTGGCTGAGAGCAGAGAATATTAGAAAGATGTTTACCCATCCTTTATTGACTAAGCAAACACTTTCAGTTGTGTGAATCATCACAAGCTATGGACAACATTACAGAGAATGTATATTCTAGAACACTTAATTGCACAGATGAGGAACCTGTATATAGACCAAGAGGCAGTTGTTTGAACAAAAGAAAGGAACACTGGATGATTTAAGTTTAGGAAAGGTGTGTGCCAGCGTTGTATTCTTTAACCATACTTATTCAATCTATGTGGTGGTGGTGGCCATAGAATCACTTCTGACTCACAGCGACCTTGCCTAGGGTTTCCAAGGCTGTAAGTCTTTATGGGAGCAGAAAGCCTCTTCTTTCTCCCACGGAATGGCTGGTAGTTTCGAACTGCTGAACTTGAAGTTAGCAACCTGACTCATAATCACTATGCTACCAGAGATCCTATGCTGAACAAATAATCCAAGAAGTTGGATTATGTGAAGAAAAACATAGCATTAGGATTGGAGAAAGACTCAGTAACAACTTGCGATATGCAGATGATACAACCTTGCTTACTGAAAGGGAAGATGACTTAAAATACTTACTGATGAAGATCAAAGACCACAGCCTTCAGTATGGGTTGCACCTCAATATAAAGAAGACAAAAATCCTTACCACTAGGCCAATAAATCATATCCATATAAGTGGAGAAAATGTTGAAGTGGTCAAAGACTTCGTTTTGCTGGCAACAATCATCAACACTCATGGAAGCAGCAGTCAAAAGAGCAACTGATGTATTGGTTTAGGCAAATCTGCTGCACACGACCTCTTTAAAGTGTTCAATAGCAAAGATGTCAGTCTGAGGACTAAGGTACATCTGACCAAAGCCATGGTATTTTCAATAACCTCACATGCATATGTATTTGGACAGTGACTAAGGAAGCTGGTAGAAAAATTGATGCATCTGAGTTATGACGTTGGATGAGACTATTAAAAGTACCATGGACTGCCAAAATAATAAACCAATCTGTGTTGGAAGAAATACAGCCAGAAAGCTTCTTGGAAGTCAGGATGGCCAGACTTCGTCTCTCAAACTTCAGAATATTATCAGGAGAGACCAGTACCTAGAGTAGGATATCATGTTTGTTAAAGTGGAGGGTGGGAAAAAAAGAGGAAGAGCCTCTATAAGATGGATTGGTACAGTGGCAGCAACAATGGGCTCAAACATAGCAACAATTGTGAAGTTGTTGCAAGAATGAGCAATGCGTCATTCTGGTGTGCATAGGGTTGCTGTAAGTCCTTGTTGGCTCAATGGCACCTAACAGTAAAGGCAATTAACAAATGTTAATCAGTTCCATGATTATAACAGCCTCCTATGAGTCGGAACCGACTCCACAGCACATAACAACAACAACAACAATGTTCCCAGAACCATGACCAGGATTTTTCAACCTTGGTACTATTGAGATTTTGGACTGGATAATTGTTTTTCTGTGTGGACTCCTGGTGTGGCGCTGTAGGATCAGCACTGGACTATGAACCACAAGGTTGGCAGTTGAAATCCACCAGCTGCTCCTAGGAAAGCCTCTACAGAGTTGCTATGAGTCCAATCAGACTCAATAGCATTTAACCATAACAACATCAACCATTATTCTTGTAGGGGACTATCCTGTACATTTTAGAATGTTTAGCATCATGCCTGGCCTCTGCCAACTAGATTTCTTGTAATACCGCCTCTCAGTTGGGATAATAAAAAATGTTTCTAGAAATTGTCAGATGTCCTTTGGGGAGTAAAACTGTTTGTCCCTAGCTGAGAATCCCTGACACCACCAATCACTAATACAATCACTGATCCAAACCAATGTTTCATCTTCCACTTGCATCTCATTCTAATCCACTATGAACCAGAGTTTGGGTAAGTGATGCTACTGCATGCCTGGGGTTATTACCATACCACCAACAGCAATGGGGTTCTTACCTCTGTTTGAAAGGTGAGTGGTCCAGCTCTAGAATCCCATCCTTTCATGTCTGCCTTCTAGGGCCATTCCCCATTCCTGATACTATTTGAATCTGCAATCCTTCCTGAAAGCAAAGCCTGAGTCAAAGATTTGTGTGTAAGTGAGTTACTTGTGAATGGATCTAAGGGAACAGGAGTAAGGGAATGGGGGAAGTTAAATAAGGAAGAAAGGTTGCAATGAAACAATGAAAGTTTGCACCATCAGATTGTTAAAACTGTGGGAAATTGGGGGGAAGGATCTCAGAAGTATCTGCTTAAGGTTTGGATGTGGGGACCATTTACCTATAGGTTTGTATCCCCTATTGGTTAAGGTTTGTCCCTTAGGAAGGTAACTCCCCCACACTTCCAGATTGTACATGTGTGAGTGTTTCAGTAGGCTTCTGTAAGTGTTCCATGCCTCAGAGTCAGAGAAGTCTGGGAGCAGAGAGTGAGAAGTAGGGCAGCTGAGATTATGACATCTCGGAGAATCTGGTTGTCACATCAGTAGCTGGTGTACACAGTAGGCCACAGATCTCAAGTCATGAGCATGAGTTGTCTTGTACACTCATACTACTCACATATGACTAGGAAGGATGCACTCTTAATAGTTGCTACCCAGGAGCAGAAGGAAAGCATGACTCTGGAAGCCTCACCTATAGATTCAACTCCTGTCTTCTGCTGGTCCCAGCCAAGTGTACCTGGAGTCAACAATGGGAGCAAGCTGGACCATGGGCTATCTCCTGACATCCAAACAATTAGGTTCAGTCTAGACCCTAATCTGTGGCACATTAGGATAAGCACTCAACCTGAAGGCCAGTTTGAACAACAAGGTTGGAGGTTCAAATTCACCAGACGCTCCTCGGCACCCTATACAGGGTCCCTATGAGTCAGAACTGACTCAGCAACACTTAACAACAAGACCCTACTCATGTGAACATTTAACCAGTGGTGGGGGAAGGCAGAGATATGAGGTTGGAAAGGTTGGCTGACACTAGACAAAGCTTGACCTTAAAAATTCTTAATCGTTAAATGAGTTTAGATTAAATCCTGAGCCCAGTGGGCATGAGAGCATAACCTGATGAGATTTGTGTTTTACACAAGTCCCCCTGGTGGCCAAGTTGAGAATACAAAGGAGGCTGCTATTTATCAAAGCTGGTAAGGCATCTAGACTGGAGATGGTGGAGGTGGCTAAGAAATGGATGGATTCTACAGCCATTGAGAAGGTGGCAAGGATAAGCCATGATGAACAAGTGAATGTAAGGATGGAGGATAGGGAGGAAACAGGAAAGATGCCTAGCTTGGCAGACTGGATGGATGATGGTGTCTTTGCCTGAGATGGGAGCACAGGCGTAGGCTTAGAAGATGAAGAGGTGGGTTTGGATGTTTTGAGTTTGAGATGCCTTGGGGACATTCACATGGAGATGTCCAGTGGGCAAACAGGTGTGTGCTGAAAATATATATCTGGGAATAGTCATGACTTTAGGGTTCTTTAGGCTCTGGACATGGACAAGGTTACTTGGGAGCAGGTCACAAGGTCACTAGAGCACCTGGCTTCAAGCAGGTTCATAGGACTAATTGATGGGAAAGCTGTAAATCAAGTAACTATAAGCAGATAATCTTCTGAGGAGGCAGCTCCTGGGTACTAGGAAGTAGACCAACCGCAGTGGAGTCCTTGCCTAAGATTGAAGCTCTCGGGGAATAGTTTCTCTTTGCCTGCATCAAAATGGTCCTTAATCACTGTCCTTTGAGATCACATGCAATGAGACAACAGGAAGGCAGGAGCAGTTTGTAAGGGCTCTAGCTATTGGGCAGTTCAAATAGCCCAAGCTCTTCTAGAGAATAAGCATTTGTAGAGGAAATGAATAGCTAGGCCAGAGCTCCAGGGAGGCTGGTACTTCTGGGACAGGCAGGAGAGTAGATGGAGAACTTGACTAAGAAAGCCCAGCCTGATGTAGGAGGACTAGGACTGAGAGATAAGAGACTGCCCCTACTTGGAAGATCCCTCTGGAAAATTACGCAGACTGGCCACCCCAGGCTCTCAACAGCTCCGGAAACCACTGAGCAGCTGGTAAGCAGTGGGATAATCCATTTAACAAGGATCATGATTTGACCTCAGGAACAAGCCAAGCAGGCATGGGATGGATTCAAGCATGTGATAGCTTGTGAACAAGGGCCGTGGGCACTCAGACCCAAAACTTCACAGGCACCTTGACTCAGATGAACTTCCACCGTTCCATGACCCACGAGAGGATGAGAGTCTGATGTGTTGGTGAGTCTGAGCCTTTCGGGTGCTCTTAGGAAGCACCAGACTATTGGTAGGGCAGGCAGCACTCTACACAGAAGACAGACACTTGCAGTTGCCACGGGATATGCTTGCCAATGAGCTTGGCTAGCCAGCGTGCAACCTTGGCAAGCTTTTCAACCTGAGTCCTGGATTCATCTATTTAAAAATGGAGATAATAACCATGCTTCCTTTTAGATTGAGGTGAGGATTAAAGAAGAGTAATATCAGTCTACTTAAAGGCTTATAGATGAAAGCTTGGGACATGTTGGTACCCATTATAATTATTATCCAACTCACTCTACTTCCTTTGAATCTGTGGCTGTGCTCCAGCTTCCCATGAAAATGTGTCTACAGGCCAAGAACGCCCTGGAGAGCAGCATAGGTCTCCTTTCACTGCTCTCATTGCCAGGGAACCAGCTGCTGTGTGGTGGGGTGCAGCAGTCTCTGAACTTGGCTAGTCGGGTCTAGCTTGTGGAGACAGACCTGCTCATTGGGTTGGCCAGTCAGGTTTCTGAGTTCATGTGGCTGAGCCCTCAGAACCTGCAGGGTTGGGTGAGGCCTCTGGCAGCTTCTCTAAGAAAGTCTAGCCTTTGTCTTCCAGCCACAAATGGGGCCTCTTGAGACATCAACAAAAATGAGGTCTGGATTCTTTGGGGACCCAAATAGAGTTTCCCACTTTATGGTAGAGGGAGGACAAGGAGACAGTCCTTTCTTATTAGAGAGACCCCTTTACTTCCCTCAATCCTTTTCAGAGGTTTTACTGCCATTCAGAGGGGCTAAGGGAATGCTATATGAAGAACAGATTATTGTCTAGGAAGATAGCAGTTACTCAGAGTTGTGAAGAGTTGGCCTGGAGCCCAAGGACAAGAAGCTGCCACTCTGGGTAAAAATGAGCTGTCCAGAACAGAGCTGGGCAAGAAGAACCAGAGGTGGTGGAGGAGGGCAAGGCACTCTCAGGTAGGCAGAGGGCCACCCCAGCACATAGCCTCGGTTCCTGCAGACCACATCACCCAACTCAGATCTGCACAGGCTGGAGGCAGGGCCAGCCTAGTGCTCCCCCAGACTGGCTGGGTCCGTGGCCAGGAAGGGAGGGCTGGCATAAAGCAATATCTGTGCTCCACCTGCACCCCTTTCCTTGGGTCTCAAGGCCTTCCTCCTTGTCAAACAAAGGTCCAGAAGGGATTTTCATTCCAACTTACCTGGAGAGTCAAGAAGACTGCAAAAGTCTTGGAAATAAATGAATATGACTAGAGTGATGGGGACAAGAGACAAGGAGTGCCAGCAGTGGTCAATAGAGGCTGCATCTCCTAGGGTTTCATGGCTGGGATCGAGAGGTTAGACATTATCCTAAGATGCATGGGGAGCCAGGGAAGTTTTTGTCGATTATTGTTATCAGGGCTTGATTAGTGCTGATCATAGTCTGAATTGCAATTTAAGATGCTCCCTTTGCTGTTGTGTGGAGAAAGAATTGAGGAGCCAGACACGAGACAGGGGGGCTGGGGAGGAGGCTGTTATACAACAAAAGCAGGAGGTGGTGGTGGACAGGGGCTGGAGTTGGGGAGGCAAAGGGAAGTGGGTTAGTTAGGGACTAGAGATGCAGTCATGCCTGCTATCTGGTTTCTCTGCTCCAACCTTTGCCCCATACAACAGCCTGAGTGAAGCTGGTTAAAGCATAAGTCAGATTATGCCACTCCTGTGGCTTCTCATCTCAGTAAAAGACAAAGTCCTTACTGTGGTTTGTGAGGGTCAACATGATTAGCCTTCCTGCCCCCACAGCTCAGTGACCTCATTACTACTATTAGCTACTAACTCACATCATTCCAGTTATTTCCTTGCTGTTCTTGTAACACATTAAACACAAGGTTCCTTCCTTTCTCCACCCATCCAGAAGCTTTGCATTTTCTGTTTTCTCTGCCTGGAATGAAATTCTCCCAGATGTCCCCACAGATGCTCCCTAACCATCTCAGGTCTCTGTTCAAATGGTCTTCTTATCTGTGAGGTCATTTATATCCCTTATATATAAGTGGATCCACTATTCTCTATTGGAGTCCTGGTGTGGCACTGTGGGTTAATGTGCTGGACTGCAAAGTCATTTGAACTGGAAGGTTGGCAGTTCAAGCTCACCAGCTGCTCCTCAGAAGCCCTACACAGGGTCGCTATGGGTTGGAACTGACTCAATGGCACTTAATAACAACTATTCTCTATTATAGCACCCTGTTGATTTCCTCTATGGCACTGATTAGTGTTGTGTTGTTGGTAGGTGCCTATGCACAATGGAACAACACACTGCACAGACCTGTACCATCCTTACAATTGCTATGTTGCTGCCATCGTGTCAATCCCTCTTGTTGGAGGTCTTCTTGTTCATTGACGCTCTACTTTCCCAAGCATGATGTCCTACTCCAGGGACTGGTTCCTACTGATAATATGTCCAAAGTACGAGAGACAACGTCTTGCCACCCTCACTTCTAAGGAACATTCTGGCTATACTTAAGTGCATTGATTCTTCTATGATCTTCTACAGCACCAATTGTAATCTGTACTTATTTAATATGCTAGTTCCAAATGTTTTCCTAGTGTGGATCATAGTGTCTGGCACAAACAGATTCTTAGCAAATATTTAATTCATTGAATAAAATGGGGTTGAGACAGCAGGAGGGAGGCAGTTGCCCAGGAGGGTTCAGGCAGGAGGTCTGCAGAACCCTGGCATGGAGGTGAGGAGAAAGGTGATGGGAGGTAGGGCAGCCCTGGAACTGAAGGAAAAAAGTTAAGCCTCGACATGTGATATTGAAGGATTCTATGGACAAAATAGTGAATGATACATCAAAGGAAGATGGAAGGAACCCACAGTCACTGTACCAAAAAGAAATGGTCTATGGTCAACTATTTCAAGAGGTAGCATATGATCAAGAGCCAGTGGTACTGAAGGAAGAAGTCCATGGTGCACTGAAGACTCTAGGAATTGATGGAATAAAAATGGAAAAATTTCAACAAACTGATGCATGCGTGAGTCCAGCTCACATAACCAGGGTGGCGGAGACGACACAGCTTAGAAATAAAACACAGACATTAAGGGAGACCCCAAGACTCATGACCTCTAGGATCAAGAGCCCAGCAGGACTCACGATCTCTAGGACCAAGAGCCCTGAGACATGGTGGTACTCCATATTTATTAGCCTCCAGCCTTCTCATCCTCCCAAGATGCCATACATCACTGATATCAGAGGGGGCATTTGACATTATACAGATTAAGGAAATGTTCTTAGGGGAGAGAAAAGCAAGACTATAATTCAGGGATGCATGAGTGGGTTTTGAGAGAGAACAATGCAGGGTGCCGGTTATCACATCTGGTCATCACGTACCAATCCGGTTTTCCGTCATGGCACTAGCATCAAGGTGCAGCTTTTTGCTTCCTTATGACGTGGCCCAGACATGACTCCCTTCCTCCTGCGTCTGTCCTCGGTGGTCTCCAACAGATGCAGCACTGGTGGTACTCATTCATCTATGCCAAGAAATTTGGAAGGCAGATACCTGGCCAACTGATTGGAAGAAATCCATATTTGTGCCCATTCAAAGAGAGGTGACCCAACAGAATGAAGAAATCTTCAGACAGTATAATTAATATAATAGGAAGTAAAATTTTACTAAGGATAATTTAAAGATAATTTAAACAGTATATTGACAGGGAAGTGCCAAAGGTTCAAGTCAGATTCAGAAGAGGACATAGGAAGACGGATATCATTGCTGATGTCATATGGATCTTAGTTGAAGCAGACAATACCAGAAAGATGTTTGCCTGTGCTTTGTTGACTATGCAAGACTTTCGACTGTGTATCATGAGAAGCTGTGGACAACATTGCGGAGAATGAGTACTCAGAACATTTAATTGTGCTCATGAAGAACCTGTACGTTGACTTTTGAACATAACAAGTGGACACTGAGTGGCTTAAAATTAGGAAAGTTGTGTGCCAGGGTTGTATTCTTTCACCATTTTCTGTATGCTGAGCAAACAATCTGAGAAGCTGGGTTCTATGAAGATTATGGCATCAGGATTGGAGGGAGACTCATTAACAACCTGTAATATGCAGATGATAACAACCTTGCTTGCTGAAAGTGAAAAGGACTTAAAATAACTTACTGATGAAGATCAAAGACCAGCATTCAGTATGGGTTGCACCTCAATGTAAAGAAAACAAAATTCCTCACCACTGGACCAATAAATCATACCATGAGAAGGAGAAAAGAGTGAAGTTGTCATTTCTTGAATCTACAATCAACACTCCTGGAAGCAGCAGCCAAGAAATAAAGCATTATTGTATTTCATTAGGCAAATCTACTGCACAAAACCTCTTTAAAGTGTTCAAGATGTCAATTTGAGGACTAAAGTGAGTCAGACACAAGCCATGGTATTTTCAATAGATTCATATTCATATGAAAGTTGGACAGTGAATATGGAAGACCATAGAAGAATGAAAGCATATGGGTTATGTTTAAGCATTTAAGTTATGTTAAAGTTACCATGGACTGCCAGACAAACAAACAAATCTGTGTTGGAAGAAGTATAGTCAGAATGCTCCTTAAAAGCCAGGAAGGTGTGTCTTTACCTCTCATATTTAGGCCATATTATTAGGATGGAGCAGTCCCTGGAAAAGGACATCATGCTAGATAAAGTGGAGAGTAAGTGAAAAAGAGGAAGACCACCAACAAGATGGATTGACACAGTGGCAGCATCTGTTTTTAACAACAGTTATGAGGATGGTACAGGTCTGGGAAGTGTTTCGTTCTGTTTTGCATAGGATGGCTATGAATAGGAACTGACTTGATGGTACCTAAAAACAACACAATTGGTTTAGGGTGCCTCTGTGCAAAGGACAGAGGCAAGTCTGGGCCAGGGTGTGCCAGAGGCATCAGTAAGTGGGGTGAAGGGCATGTGGGTGGGCACTGACCTTGCTGGGGATAGGAGGGCCAAAGCTTTAATTTAGGAGAGAGGCAGTGGAGCTTGGCATTGAAGAGTGAGCAATAGTTTGCTGAATGAAGAAAAAGGGAAGGCATTTCAAGCTTGAGAAAAGGTCTGAGAGATATGAAAAGTCAGGAGAGCTCAGAAAATGGTGACCTGTCAGGTGTGGTAGAGGAGGGAAGAACCAGAAGCCTAAGGTCAGGAAGGCTTTGAATGCTACGCCCCGGAGGCCTTGGAGAGGTTTCAGCAAGGGAATGTAAGATTTCTCCAGCTGGTTTCAAATTGGACCCAGAAATGTTTAGGAGCCTGAACCCCCAGACCTAATGTAGATAGGGTAAGATGGGGTGATTGAGGTTGTACAGGATGATGGTCTCTGGGGGAAGGCCCCTGAGGTGATGACCTGGTGTGGGGGCAACAATGTGGGAATAAGTTCTCTCTAAGCCACGTGGGGAGTCCTGGTGTGGTGCTGTGGGTTAATGCGCTAGACTGTAAAGTCGGTTTGAATTGTAAGGTTGGGTTTAAGCTCACCAGCGGCTCCTTGGAAATCCTATGCAAGGTCACTATGGGCCCGAACCGAATCGACAGCACTTAACAACAGAAGCCATGTAGACTCAGACACTCTGAGTTGGAAATCCCTGGAAAGAGGCTAGAACCCTGAGCCATAGGAACCCCTGAGGAGCAGAGACAAAGGCTTGGAGTGGACAAATTAGGCTAGCTGTCACTTTCTTTTACTTCCAGTCTCTCTACCCCACCCAACTCTTCAGAATACCCAGTCAAGGACAGCTTTGCTTGCTTCAGCCCTGCGGGGCGTGGGGGTTGGAGGATGGTTCAAGGACCCCTCAATTAGGGTCTTTTCCTGCTGGGGCAGAGGGTGATTAAAGAGAGCACAGGTGGCTGGTGGATCTGTGGAGGCAGGTGAGTGTGGGAAGCCAAATCTCTGCGGGTTGAGTGTATGGGAGAACTTCCTGGCATTTTCCATTGACTCCTGTGCCACTGTTTTCCCTGGCTGCCCTTCATCCCTACCCTCACTGACCCATGCCTGCTTTTCCACAGCCCCACCTGCTCACAGAAAGGGGCGCCTGTGAGTGTTCATACATGTGAATGGGTTTCAGTGCACTTTGTATGACCCCTTGGGGTGCAGAATGGGGCAAGGACAGGGGCAGGACCAGAGCCCAGGACTCCAGTCTCCCACTCCTCCTTTGTCTGGGGCACCTGCTCATGTTCCAACCTACTGAGGAGTCCATGAGTCACAGAGTGGGGGAGGAGGGCGGCGGGAGAAGCTTTGGAAGTAATCCTTGGGAACAAATCTAACCAGAAATAGTCTCTTTAAGACAAGATGTACTGCAGTGCAGCGAATTATTTAATGTCTTCTCTAGCCACATTCTTTGTAAACTCCCACACTACAGCATTTTTGTGCCTATGGGCTGGTAAGAGAAGATGGGAGAAGATGCTGACAGGATTATATGATTTCGTTGTGAACTGTGTAAAACCCCGGAACTGTAATGGATACCAAACTAGACATCGGGGAAGCAGGAAGCAGGGAATCTCCTTACCATCAAGAGCCAGGAGTGGAGCTTGTCCTTGGGGCCCCGAGATCCTGCACATGGAACCTCCTCTACCCAGGGACAGAAAGCCGTGACACTGGAGGAGTGGCAGAGGAGCAGAGGCACCAAAAACCAGAGCATGAGAACAAGGGATGGCCTTCCCAGCCTACAGAGCAAGTCAAGCTGAGGGACTCTGGGCAGGAGGCTTCCTACAGAGTGAGGTGTCTCCAGGCACTTAATGAGGGGGGTGGCTGGGGGTCCTAGGTTTGCTGACCCACTGGAGCTAGTGCCTTCAGCTGAGGCTTTTGATGCAGTGGTGTGCCTGTGGACATTTATTAGTGGCCTTAAAAGAGCTTTGTAATATTGGCCAGGCAGAGAAAGGTGTGTGGGCATGGCTGCTGAGAGACTATCCTGACTTTGAATTGTAACTTGTTAACCCCCCTGACAAACCCCGGACTGTGAGCATGTTGTCTGAATTCTGTGTGGCCGTTGCAAAGAATGACCAAACCCAGCATGAATAGAGTGCTGTGGGTTGGATGGTTTGGTGTTATTTTTGCACATACACAACAATTGAGTACATGCAGAGTGAGTGAAAATCACAGCACTCTTTGGGAGGGAAGGACTGGACTCCTGTTCTCCCGAGTGAGTCTCTAGGTTCCAGAACAATCCATCCTATTCACTATGTGTTCAAAATGGCTTTTTTTTTTCTCATCCAAAGGCTGGCATATTGAGTCAAAACTTTTGTTAATGGGTAATGTACAAAATAAGTTTGACATCTTTGTAAACAAAGAACTGGGAGAGATTGGTGTTTTAAACTATAAAATGATATAGCAATTAAAATAAGATTGGCACAGGAATAGGAAAACAGATCACTGGGAAACAGCCCCCATTAACCAAAGGATCTTACAAGAATATAAAGAGTTCCTACCAATCTTTAAGAAAGAAATTAAGTAAAGCTCAGAAAAATGGGTGAGTTTAGGGCAATTCATACAAGAAAAACTTGGAGGGTTAAGACTACTCATTTCCCTTCCTCTGCCCAGCACCACGCACCCAGCAAACACACACTAAAGGTCTGTTGAATGACTGACTAGCTATCACTGGTAATCAAAGAAATATACATGAAAGTTGCTTACCATGTTTTACTTATCAGGCAAAAAAAAAAAAAAAAAGGCATTTGTTGGCGAGAGCACCAGAGAGAGGCACTGTTATGTGCTAATGGTGAGTGTGAATCAATAGCAGTCTTTTGTGGTCTGTGATAGCTAAAAATTGAAAATAGTGCAAATATGCCTTACTCTGGGGTCACTAAATAAACAAGAACTAAATGATCGAGGCTAAGTAACTGTCTTCAATGAGCAAATCTGAGAGTTGAGTCCAGTTGTCGCTCAGAGAAAGGTCAATTGCAACCCAAGTTACCACTCTGATCCCATTTATAATTTTAAAAGGTGCAAGTCAGTCCTGGTGTGTGCAAAGGTCCCAGAAAGTCCCCCAGAAGACTCATGCGCTGGTAACCACTGGCCCTCCCAGCAGTGATGCAGTTTCTCTGGTTGGAAGATAAAGCATCTTGAAAAGGAAAGCAACCCTGGAACCAGGGTTCTTTCTGAAAATTAAGAGCGCCCCCTAGTGGGGGAAAGGGAAAAGGTGGTGGGGAGGGACGGAGTCCAGAGGTGGATCCCTCTCACTGCAGTTCCTAGTTCCTGGATCTCCATCCCTCCCACAGCTGCCACAGAGACACCTTCACACACACAGTCCATCCCTCTCCTCGCAGCACTCTTCTTCCCTCATCCTTTAACTCTCAGATCAGATCCGTTGACTTCATCTGGAAGCACCCCAGGCCTCATCTTGCCCATATTAATGGAGCTTCTACTGAGCATTTGTGATAACATGATTCCTTCCTGCCACCCCACCACCCGCATGAGTGCTGCATGGTACTGTCTTGCTCACTGTTGCACCAGTGCCTGGCCCCTAGTGGACAGTGAATAGAGGTTGTAGCACTCAGGAGCCATAGATTACTCTAGAGGGAGACCGATGGCCTCCACTGGCATCAGGAACAGAGGGCTGTGCAGAAGGCATTTATTCGAGAGGCAGGAGGCACACACATATTTACAGTCGGGTTGATTAAATGAAGCAGGAGCGAGGATGTGAAGTCCCTGGAATCAGCTCAGACGAGTTCCACCTTGGCATTGGGGTACACGGCCACTACGTCGTAGCCCTCTGGTGGCTTGACGCGAGCCTTGGCGTGACCCTCACAGTAGAGCTGTTCGTCAAGAAAGAAGTAGCCGCGCTGCTTGAGGTTTAGGCCGCAGTCGCTGCACATGAAGCACTCGGGGTGATAAAGCTTGTCCCGTGCCTTGACGATGGTGCCCCTAGTAGGGGGGTACCGGAAGAGGGCAGTGTCGGGGACTGGCCTCATGAGGGCGCTCCCATCAAGAACAGTAAGTAGGATGGGGAAAGAAGTGGGGAGGGGTTGGGTAGGATCTGGGAAGCGGTGGGATGGGGTAGAAGGTGTGGGTACTCACACGATGCCATGGCCACAGCGAGTGCATTCAGGCAGACCCTGCAGGCCACTCAGCGGGGTGCCCAGCTTGCTGGCTGGGGGTTTGAGGTTCCGGGGACCGCCAGGCCCATGGCGTTCCCCTGAAAATGCAAGCAAGGGTGGCATAAGCCAAGTAGGGAGATCAGAAGAGGAAAAAACTCCAGTTAGGTAGAATGTGGGGTTGGGTGCTGTTCCTAAAGCACACAAGGCTGGGAAAGGTATTGGGTATAGGGTACAACAAGTGTAGGGTGGCGCTCAGGATGAGCAGTGCAGTGGGAATGGGCCTCAAAAACAGAGGAAGGGCAGATGGCCTGGAGACAGGATGTGGGGTCACAAAAGGGTCAGTAAGTGGAGACTCTGGGCACTTCGGGGTGTCGAAAGACAGGTGAGGAAAGGTGGCCCTCTTCTTACCACCCTCGCCAGCCTCTAGCATGCCCTGCAGGTATCGGAAAGATCCTGACTGTTTGGGCTCAGAAGTGGTGGGTTCAGCAGGCTCCCGGAGCATCCTGTACACATCAGAACCCAGGTCTACTCCGCTGTCACGACTCCGAGGGAGGCCTCTGGCCAGGTCAGCAGCACTGGGCAGGAAAGAGAGGTGGAAAGGCAGGGTTGCAGTTCCAGTCTTCACTGCCAGCTAGAGGGTAGGGAATCTGGTGAGGCCTCAAGGGTCTGAAAGCATCCAAGTGAGACCCAAAGATCATGTGTCGGGGGTCAGGATAGGACTTGGCGAGATTGGAGGGACCAGGCATGAAGATGGGGTCTGGGTGTGGCTTCGAAAGTCATGGCTCTATACTACCTGTGGGGTGGAGACACGTGCAGGGTGCTCATCTGGGCCGGCAAGGTGGCCTCACTGCTGCTGCCATTGTGAGGGACAGGGAGGCGAGGTGGCTGCCCATACGGAGATCCCAGACCTGGCCTGCCATCTCCTGGTCCAATCCCTGTGGCTGAGGGCCGCCTGCTGGGCACTGGGCTGCCATCCTGTTAGAGAAAGGCCCAAAGCACTGGGAGACCCTCAGGGGTGAATGGCCAGACTTCTCACCATTCCTTGTATAGGCTATCCCCACCCAACCATACTAGGCCTCCTTGGATGTCTGCTGGCTCCCAGATCTGTCATCTTGATTCAACCCCTGCAGACATGGAAACATGACTGCCTGAGGCTCAACCTTGGCTAGTGAATTCCAGGGTGGTTTTGACTCCCAATTCCCCTGAGGGGTGGAGATGAGCCAGCATGGCTACATCAGACTACGTGGCTTCCTATCTAGCAGAAGTGGTCCTGATGCTGAGCCTTTCCACCTGTCAGAACTATGCCTGGGTATAAGGAACCATGGCTGGGTATTAGGAACAAGTGGCTTCTGTCTTGCAGCCAGGAAAGGCTATCTATCATTGCATGTCCAAGGTTTTTTGGGAGCAATCTAAAGCTCACATATACAGTGCTGAGGTCCCAGGATGCTCTGGGCCTGCTCCTTCTAACCATTTCCTGGTTCTTGGGCCTTCTGTGGACAGAGGAGACAAGGGCAGCGGCTGGGCCAGGGCTCAAGGTTCCCCACTCCACTAACCAGTGGCCAGCCTGTGGCCTATACTGAAACATTTGGAGGAGGAGTGCCCTGAACTCCTCGTGGGCCCACAAGGAATGTGGGTGTGGGACTGGATGGGGACAGGGTATCTTGTTCCTGCAGAGTCCAAGGCCACACTGGCCCCAGCTTGCAAGTATACCTAAGCATACTTACAGTAATGTGGACATAGTAGGCGTGCACTCACGAGTACATTTATAGACGTGTGTGTGTAAGGACAACATACACACACCAGCCAGCCCACCCACCCACCTACCTACATTTAATCACACACACACCATTACATTCACTCAGCGCCAGCAATGGCCACCCTGGGATAGCTACGGTGGCCTCCAGGCTGGGACTGGGCTGATGAATGAAACAGTCAGACTTTAGGGTAGGGACCCATGAGAGTGGGTCTTGGCCTCAGTCTGAGAAGAGACATGTAGGTCTCCTTTCTCCACTGTGGTGTGACAGGGACTAACCCTGCCAGTTCTCAGGGACTAACCCAGTGCGTCCAGCAAAGGAGCACTCAGGCCTGTAGGCCTCTGGCCACACTGCCCTTTGCTTCCTGTAAGTTATCAGCTGGACAGGAGCTTGGGAGTGGGCGAATCAGCAGCCTGGGGGTGTGGCACCCCTGCTTCCTCTGCCCCAAGAGACAAAGGGGAGGATCTCTCGCTATGCAGGTGGGCCTCATCAATGCAACAACAGCAGCAGGAAGACCCCCCTGCCCCCATCAGACCCAACAAAAGCCCCTGCGAAACCTGAGCACTCTCACACATGCGTTTGGGCGGCAGGCGGGCAGAGCTGGCCAGGCTGGCCCCTAATGGAGACCAGATGGGCTGTGGTTGGTGGGGGTAGGGCCTGTGCACTGAGCTGAGGCAGCTTCATTAGGAAAGGGGAGCTGGAAGAAACAGGAGGAAGAAGCCACCCCACCTCAGCTTCACCCCCACCTAGGTGTGGGAGTCTGTTGAGGGTTAATGGAGCCACTGCCCCCTCTCAAGCCCACCATGCAGTAGCTACCTCTCTAGGTCTCAATCTATTTGGAGTCCCAGTTCTGTCACTCACTCATGAGGCAAGTCATTTCATCTGTCTGGGTCTTGATTCCTTGATCTGTGAGATGAGGAATGTGATGCTCTCTATAATCACAAGAACTTGTAGAAAGGAAGGCACTCGGCAGCTCAGTGCCTGCACCCAGCAAGTGCCTGGGCCTCCCTGCAGTGTGGTGGTGCACCTGGTACGATGTGCTTGTCCTCTATGAGTACCAGCCTTGCCTTTTTGTTGTTATTTGGTTGTTGAAGTCTCAATGGGTTTGTCAACAGAATGGTGGCAACCGCCTGCTCATCAAGCCCCTCAACTTGGATGGAGGCAGAAGCTGAGTCCAGGTGAGCAAGTGCTCCATGAGGCCAGGAGCTCCAGCTCTCTGCTGGTCTGGAGAGGACAGGCCAAGTGTGCAAGGGCTGCCTGGCTCCACCTGGCTTGCGTCTATGCATCCCCTGGTTCTCAACTTAAATATCACCCACTTCAGGAACCCTTCCCTTATTATCGCTCTTACTCCACACTGGGCTGGGCAAAGGGCTTCTCGGGTGTTCCCATATGAGGTCTGAGAGGAGGAGAGGACAGGCGAGGTGGGCCTGAAGCCACAGTTGGCCCTGTCCCATCTTACTTGGGGGTGTGTGCCAGGGGCACCTTGTGCTGCTCTTTGGGCCGAATGTGTTCTCCTCTGATGGCTCCAGCTGGGTCCCTTCCCCCTGGCTGGCAGAGGGTGGGAGCAATGTGGGGACAATGGGCTCTGTGTCTCTGCTACTGAGGCCACAGCGCTGCAGGGCTGGGTGGGAGTGTTGCTGCCGCCACCCATGGAGCTCATGACCTTTTCATACAAAAGGAGAGCAGGAGCTGAGGGGCTGCCCTGTCGCTTATGGAAAATCCCACCCCATCCAGCCTGAGTCACTAAGGACAAATCCCTATCCCTCCAGGCTTCTCCTGGGGGCCGGGACAGAGGCAGAGTGTCCAGTTCTAAAGCGCAGGCCCCTTGCCCTGTCCATCCTGGCACTGATGACTCTGAGGGAAGTTGAGTCTCACACACTGGGGGCCCTCACTGTGCCGTTCCCTTCTGCCTGGCCATGTTAGGTCTGGTTGATTTTTCATAGGTAACAGCTGCTCCCCAAGCCACCTACCCCCTTTCCAGAGTCTCAGGAGCATGGAGCCACCATGACAAGTTTCTGAGGCATCCTAATTCTCTGTAAGAACAGCTCTAGCCCGGGAGCCTCTCCGTGACCCTGCCCCACTACCACATCTTTTAACTCTGCCCTTTCCCCAACCCTCCACATCCCCCGAGATTTTTCTGTTCTCTGCACCTGTGGTGTATTCTCTCATCCCTGGATCTCTGTATATGTTTTCTGAGCACACTTCTCCCCATGATCCTTTGCCTGCCTTCTTCTTTCTTGGTCTTCAAATCTTGGCTTGACTATCCCCCTCCTCTGGGAAACCCTCCCTTGGCTAAGTTATATATCTACTCTGGGCCCCTTCAATCCCTGGTTTCCTATACCCTATACCCACAACTGCTAAGGGCCTGTCTCCCACTATATCGGTACTTGCTGGCATGTGGTAAGTACCAGGTCTCAGGGATTCCAGCAAAGACAAGGTAGGGAACAAATGTCACAGCAAGATGAGGACTGAGGTAGTTAGTAAGAGTGAGGCCAGAACAGATCCTTCCCTCTGGTTCAGCCAAGTCTCCCTTCCCTGCCCTAGTCCCCTTTCCCTCGTGGTACAAGAGTTGACAATGACCTGGCTCAGGAAACCGTAATCCCACAAACTGGGTCACCTGGTCTGGCTCTATCACTGACCAGTCCACCTTGTCCAGACTTCATGCTACACAGATGTCTAGTTAGCTTTGGGCACTTCAGTCTTGCCTACTTGGTTACCCATCATGCCCAAGGTAAAATAAGGTCCTAGAACAGTTGGCCCACATTACTCTCTTTGAGGACAGGATCACTCACGCCATACATGGAAAGGTGATTGGGCAGCCAGGCTTGCAGCCTGGAGCCTGCTGGGTGCATGCACAGGATGGCCAGGGGTAGGGTCAGGGAGTGTCTTACACTCTGCAGTCAGCTCTGAGGTTTGCTATTCTCAGACCAAGAGGGTGTCCAAGGCTAGGATCAGACAAAGGAGTGTCTCCCAATCTGGGACTGCCCCTCCTATCCCCAAGTCTGATGACTTGGGCACCTGACTGGATCTCAGCTGGGTGTGTGGTAAAACCTGAGCCAAGGCCCGGTCCAGCCATTGCCCAACAGATACTTTTGTCTCAAAATCTAAGACTTCCTAGGATACAGAAGAGTCTCCAACAAGTTCCCACCACCAAGGGAGCCTAGGCTGGGACATGGACATGGCCCAGAGAAGCCTTCTCTAAGCTCTGTTCAGGAATCTGAGTGCTATGGTGCAGATACCTAGTGCAGGGGAACCTATGGACTAGGCCTGGGCCCTCTGCCCTGGGCTCACTCGGAGCCAGACCTGGTGGTATCCGTACATACCTGAGCCTCAGGGTCGATGTGGATCCTATGTGCCTGAGCCTTGTTGTCCTCGGGGGTATTGGGCCAACTCCTACCCTCCGGCCTGTGGCAAGAATTGGGATGGTCAGATATGTCTGCTTACCAGGCCTACCATGGCTGGGAGCCAAAACCACTCAAGACCAGGTCTGGTGTCCTGCAGGGAGTACATTTCAACCCTGTCAGTGGCCTACAGAAACATAGCTTAAAATGGTCCAGCTTACAGCAGGGGAGCCAAGCCCTCCACACTTTGCAACCCAGGAGGCCAACTAGGAGGCCTTGTGCCCACCCTTCTGCCATACACAGCTCAGGCCGGGGCCTGGGAGTCAGGCTTCCAGCAGCTTTGGCTCCAAGGGGTGTGCCTTCCCTCTGCTGCAGCCGCCGGCAGAGTCATCAGGCAGAGTCATCACCGATGTCTGTCTGCCCAGCCCAGATGGGAAACAGGCCATTAGGAAATTCCTGCTTCGCCATAGAAACCAAACGGCAAACAGCACTGAAGAGGGAGAAAAACACTGTAAACCTGCTGTAAGTGGGGCAGGCCAGCTGAGAGGCTGTGGGCTAGAGCTCAGGCCTGCTACTCAGTAGCCCTGTGAGAAGATGGCCAGAAGGGTACTTGGACTCTGGACTGTCTGCAGAGCCCCAATCCCAACAGTGGGGGTGGTGTAACATGAGGCTGGCCAGACCAAAAGGGAACGACGTGCCTCCTGGGATTTCTCCAGGTCTTACTGCTGCAACTCAGTCCTGCCTTGACTCAGCTTAACAATCCGTCTACACCTGCCTTGACTCAGGTTCTTAACAATCCGTCTACACCTGCAGTCCAACATTCACTGTTCACTTTGTCATCTCTGCCCATTACTAAGCTTCCGGAAGACTACCCTCGATTCCGTGGCTCTGCTACCCGGGGTAACAACACCCTTTCACCTCTCATCCTGTCCCCTCAACCAAGCTTCCAAGTGCTGGTCCTAACTCACAGTTCTATCTGTAGTCTCCACCCACTCAAAACTCTACAGGGACATCCAGGACAATCTTGCATGACTACATACCCTGGTACTTTCCTGAAGTTCTGCCAAAAGAGTGTGCAAGCCTGAGGTATGTGACTCAGAAAGCACAAGGTGCTCAGAGCCATAAGAGTGGCCTGAGGCATCACAATAGAATGAAGGACTTACTCAGGTGGCACCCGCACCTCCAAGCCTCCATTCCCTCGGATATATTTAAACAAAATGACAGCCAAAGGGTGAGCTGATGAAGGCATCTTGGACCACATGCCAGGAATGGCAGGAACCCCACCAGAGGCCCCATTTGGAACTGAAATTGGAAAGGACCTGGGCCTGAAGAACATGCCCAGGAAGTATGGCTTAGCTTGGAGTTCTGAATGCCTGACTTTGGACTTCAGACATAGTTGGGAAGCTAAGCCTTAACTTCACTATTTATTTATTCTGTGGGGGATTAGAGACCTCTATAAACAAGATGGCAGGTAGGGATGCTAGTCTAGGTAGAACTCTGGTGAAGGGAGGCAGAGTAGCTTCCTCTACCAGCTAACTAGACCAAGCTTTCAGACTTCATGATGGAGGGTCTTCAGGACCTGGGACATAGGTCCTGGAATGGTGAGCAGGATCAAATGCCTCACAGATGGGAGAAGTGTTGGCTCAGAGGGTTAAGGCAGCTCCAGGTCTTGCTCCATCAGAGCCTATATGTGTGGAGGGTAGAAACAGGGAGCTGAAGGGGCACCCCAGGCTTGCACCCCATGCAGAGTGTCTCCATTTTAGAGATGAGTAAATTAAGGGCTCAGAGTTGAAAACACTTGCTGGAGGACAGCACAGTTCTCAAGTGTAGAGAATGCTATCTCACCTGCTCCATGGCCAGGCTGTGTTTGGGGTTGAAATGCCCAGAGTGGAACAGGTCAAGCTTCAATGAACGCTTGGTTCCATCTATGCCTGGCTTGGAACAAATGACCAGGGAAGGAAGGAAGGGAAACCTCCACCCCCACCCTACTCTATCTCCCCTGACATCATTGCCTCTGGAAACCTGTAGTCCAGGCTCCTGATTCAGGTCCCCTATGGCTCTCCGCCTCCCATCCTTTCCATCAGGGCTTCCCTTGTTCATCCATAAACAGCCCAAGCTGGAGGTGAGTCAGGGCCCAGGAACCCAGCCAAGCAGGACAGCCTCAGAGGTACTTGTTGGCAGAGCAGTGCTGACCTAACATTTTCCCCATCCAGACTGTACCTCAGTCTGGGAGGGGGTGAAAAGTGTGAACCCATTTTTTATTTTGTGAACTCGTTTTATGGGGGCAAAACCCCAGGGTCACATAGCTCATCTGCTCTACCACAGCTCCCACAGTCTGGATGAAGACTAGCTTTACTGAATGCCTGGGGCAAGTGGAATGTATACTCCCTGGACTTGTAGCTGGGCCTGCTCAGCCAGACATGGCCAGGCACAGAAAGGGACTACCTCAGAAGTTTTCTGACCATGTCTGATGGTCACCCTGCCCCCATACCAGCTCTGAGACTGTTGTGGTTTTTGGAGGCTTCACCCACACACCTCCACAGGGGTCGTGGAAAGTCCCTGTGAACAGTGAATATGGCATAGATGATGAGACTTTATGGCTGACTTCCCTGAATCTAGGCGGGACAGTGGAGTGGGAACTCCCACTCAGCTATGACCAGACTGACTGCCTAGCAGAGCTGGCCAAAGGCTCAGGCCCTCAGCAAGGCAGTGGGACACCCCAGGTGGACCCTTCATCCTAGACCATCTATAGAGCATGGTGTGACTTCATTCTCCACTCTCCTTCCCTTCAGTACATAGTTAATGGCAGGAAGCTTATTCTGTATCCAGATTAAAACAGGACAGAGGTCTGAGTCATAAGGGGGACAGCTGAGCAGAAGCAGTTGTGGGACAGGTAGGCATGGTCAGCAGCTAAATAAAGGAAGCGGAATCTTTGGAAGTGAGTGACTTGAGGTCAAATTTTGCTTCCCTACTCCCTTGACAATATGAGCTCTGGTAGCGTAGTGGTTACAAATTGGGCTGCGAACCGCAAGGTCGGCAGTTCGAAACTACCATCTGTTACGCGGGAGAAAGATGAGGCTTTCTGCTCCCGTAAAGATTTACAACCTCGGAAACCCTGTACAGGGTCGTTATGAGCCGGCACCGACTCCACGGCACACAACAACAACTACTCCCTTGACAATATGACTTTCTGCACCCTCTAACCTTTCCAACTCGATGGCACCTGACAACAACAACAATCTTTCTGAGCCTCAGTGGTCTTATTTATCAAATAGGGACTATATTAGATCTTACCTTGTTAAGTTGCCGTGATGTTTAAATGAGGTTCTAGACAAGAAACTGCTTTTGAAACAAGTCACCAAGCACAAAGGAAAAGGACTGAAACCAACTTTCTAGAGCAGAAGTGGGGAAATGTCTAGCTTGAGGGCCATATTTGTTGTTAAGTAACATCAAGTCAGTTCAACTCATCGCAACCCTGTATAGCATTTCTGAAACCTATGAAATCATTTGGTCTGGCCCTGCCAAGGCAACCGCAGTTCCAGCCATCACACTCTTGTTGCTAAGTGCCATCAAGTCAATTCCAACTTATAGCGACCTTGTATGGGGTTTCCAAGGAGCGGCCATTACATTGCCGTTGTTATGTGCCATCGAGTTAGTTTTAACCCATAGTGACTCTGTACAGGGTTTCTGAGGAGCGGCTGGTGAGCTTGAACTGCTAACTTTGTGATTCAAACCAACTTTGCAGTCCAGTGCATTAACCCACAATGCCATCATGATGTTATTGTTGTCAAGTGCCATTGAGTCTATTCCGACCCATAGCGACCCCGTATAAGGTTTCCAAGGAGCAGCTGGTGAGCTTGAACCGGTGACCTTGCAGTCTGGTACATTAACCCACAGTGCCACACCAGGAATCCCTGCCATCATGTTAGGAGTCAGTTATTTAAATGTTTAACCAAATATAGCAGGCCAATTTTTAAGTTGATAATTTTATAGGGCCCGTGAATGATGTTACAAATTTTGACAGAAAAAATGTTCCTCACCCCTGCTCTAGAGGCGATCCATAAATGCCTGACACACTTCTAGCCTTGAGTGAAGTGTGGCTTCTTCTCTTCTTAAATTTCCCTTCCTCTCAGCTCTGGCCAGTGTCCCCATGAAAGCCCTATTCCTTAGGGCTGTGCATGAGTGGGGCCCCCAAGTGGCTGAGGCAGAAAGGTTGTCCACGGCCCAGCTCACCTAGGATGATGCCTACCTATATGCAGGCCCCCTCATCCCAGCCCCACCTGCAATATGCATACCGGCTCACAGAGAGTGTGAGGTGATCATGGCAGCCCTTGATGCGGTTCTGCGCCTCCAGGTGAGTCATGAGCTCTGTGCTCTCACCATTGATGGCCTGGATCAGGTCTCCTGGGCACAGGGAAGCCAGTGCAGCCTTGCTGCCAGCATGGACCTGTGGGCAGACAAGCCAGAAGGCACAGTGATCACGTGGCCATGCTCCAGGCTCTGCTCTCAGCCCCCTTCAGCCCAGAAGTTGACCAGCAGGGGCCCTGCTGTCACTGTGGATCTGTTCACGGGTAAGGTGTAGGTGAGGTTCCCATTTGGTGCCTAATTCTATATCCAGAAGAAACCTCTGCTCTGAACATCCCTAACTGCATTAACTGGTACCTGTTAGGATGTGAGGATTTAAGAGCAAGGCTTCCTCTACACTGGGAAAAACAAGATGTCACTCTTGCAATTTGTACATGTGGCCAAGGACATGCAAGGGACACACAAGTACTCACAGATATATATAGAGCATGAACATGTTACAAATATCCTGCCTGCACAAATATGGCCCCAGCCAACCAGACTGCACAGCAGCCCCTTGACCTGACATTCAAACCCTTAGTGACCTTACCTCTTATGCCTAATGCCCAGTCCTCACCTCAATCTATTCACACTGTCCAGACCACTGACAGCCATGGTGACTTCATGGGCACCAGATAACTCCCACCTCCATGCCTCTGCAGACGTTGTTCCCTCTGCCTGTGACATTCTTTGCTTTGACTCCTGATCCCTATTTTCTAGCTTATTACTCTTTATCCTTCAGGTCTCAGCGAGAGGCCACTTGGGGCGCTCCTACAGTACTCTGTGTGTACCCACTACCATGGCTGCCCCTCTATATTGTTAGTGTCTCGTTCTAAGACTGTCTAATCACCTGTCCAGGTACGTCTAGGGTCACCCAGTTCCAGATACTAGCCTGGACTTCACTTCCTCTACAGGGTGGGCACTCCCCCAGCTGCATGGGTCACCCCAGTGCCATCACTGATCCCCAAGAGGCCAGCAATATCCACTTCTGGAGCCTCTTCCATTGCTGGTACCCAGAATGGGACTATACAGAGTAGGGGATAGGCTCATAGGAAGACCTTAGTAAGCAACCCAAGGGAATGCAGGTAACAAGACACCCTCACCCTGTCCCTAGAACAGTCTATGGAAATAAATTTCAGGAACCCTCATCCTTATCTAGCCTCTCCAGCTGGTGCCCAGCTGTGGCTCACCAGCCAGCAGTGACCTTGTTCCTATTGGTAGGGGATAAAGCTCCTAGAAGCTTCGTCAGGATCAGCTCAGCCAGTTCCAGTAGTGAGTAGGTAAGGCTGAGGTTCAAGGTGGTGGCGTGGGCGCTGTCTGAGTTGACCTGAAAAAGGCTTCCCCAAGAAATATTCCTTTTCTGGAAGGTGACAGCCTCAGACAGCCAATCAAACAATAGTGTTCACTCCTAGGGCCTGGGCACCTGCATAGGCCTGTCCTCTTGGAGAAGGCATCCAGTTGGCACCATCCCACCCTCTTCTTAAGGCCCTGCTCCAGGAGCCCTCCCTTTCATGGATCCCTGCTTGGTGCCAGGGCTGGCTTAGCACTTTACCCATAATTAGCTCATGACAGCCTCTCACCCATCTGATAAAGGAGGGACTGTTCTTATTCCCATTTTATAGATGAAGAAAGAGAGCCTTGGGGGAGGGGATGCCTAGCATCAGTCCCAGATGATGGAGAGAAGTCTTTCCCCAAGGGGGCCACTAGCTGCAGAATGACTCAGCCAAAACAAGGGGCACATTCAGGCCCTTGTGGGCGGAGGAAGTTCTCGAAAGCAGGGGTGGCTGGGACTTTGCCAGCTCCGCTTGGGGAGTTCTGGTCAGAGAGGGCATGAGGCCAGGAAACCGTGACTCTCTCAGACACCTTTATACACGTTGTCTCATTAATTCTTATGGCAAGCCCATTTCCTAGATGAGAAAATCAAGGTCCAGTGAAGTGCAGAAGGATACTGAATTGATAAATGAGAGAGTCAAGATTTCAATCCATGACAACGAATCCCAAATTCTATATTCTTAGCCTGTGCTCTGCAGAAAGGGAGAGAAGAGAGTGTGTTCCAGGTAGAAGGACCCACATGCACAATGTCTTATCTGAGAGACAGAGTAGAAGGAGGTTCCTGTGCTGAAGTGGGGTTAGTGAGGGGGAGAGATGAAGTTATAGGAGAGACAGGGACCAGACTTTACAAGGTCTTGTAGACCCAGGTCAGAAGCTGGCTTATCTCCTGAGTGGATGGGAACCATGGAGGGTTCTAAGCAAGCAAGTCACAAGACAGAGTTGAGTTCAGGCAGATTCCTCTGGCTGCCAAGTGTCAGACAAGTAGGCAGAAGAAAGAGGATAAGCATGGGGGTGGGGATGGGGGTGTCAGCTTGGTAGCTGAGGAATGAACTAGACCCCTCCTCACCTGTATTCCCAGTCCCTGCTCCACCCAGCCCTGGAGTGGCACTATAGGATATGTGGTTCAGACCCACCAGCCACTCTTTGGAAGCCCTATACAGGGTTGCTATGAGTCGGAACTGAACTTGATGACATTTAACAACAACAAGCCCCACCCAGCCCAGACCCTGTGGTGGGCTGAAAGCTGCAGTCAGAATCAAATGTCCAGCTGTCACAGCAAGCTCCAGACAAGCCTAGATTCCTGCCACTTTGAATCCATTACTTAATCTCTTTGGTCTCAGTTTCCCCATCTGTAATGTGAGGCCATAGGAAGTGCTTACTTCTAAGGGCTGTTGTCTAGACTACCTGCGATGGTTATTGTTCTTGTTCATGTTAAGTGCCATCGAGTCAGCTGTGACCCTGTATAGGGTTTCTGAGGAACGGCTGGTGAGCTTGAACCGCCGACCCTGTGAATCAAACTGACTTTGTACTCCATCGCGTTAACCCACAGAGCCACACCAGGACTCCCCACAGAGGATCCAGCACACAGTGGAGCTTACTCCAAGGAATGGTTACTTAAGGGGATGCTAGAGACACCTGAATCGGGCTATTGACTCAGGGTCAGCAGTTCGAAACTATCAGCTGTTCCACGGGAGAAAGATGAGGCTTTCTGCTCCCGTAAAGATTTACAGCTTCGGAAACCCTGTACAGGGTCACTATGAGTCGGAACCGACTCCACGGCACATCACCATCACCACCACGGGCTCTTTATGTGATGCTGCAGGATAAGCACTGGACTGTGGACCATAAGGTCAGTGGTTCAAACCCACCAGTAACTCCTCAGAAACCCTATACCAGTTAGTTATGAGTACGAACTCATTTGATGGCACTTAACAACAACAACCACTACCCATTAGGGTGGGGCTTGGCATACCAAGGACACTTGGCCAAGGCCAGCAAACATTACTACTAAGTCAACGCGTAAGGAGCCCTGGACTATGTTCTTGGGGCTCCCTGAGGCTTTGTGGGGTCCCTGAGATTGCAAACCCCCAGCTAGCCTACTCCCTGTCTTAGCATGGCTGTCTCCAACAGGTCCTGGGTTGGGGAGACTCTGGAGACATAGGTGGGTGTGGGTCTTGAGTCCCCTTGGTAAGGACACCCCCCCACATAGATCTGCCCCTGAAATACCTGCTGGGCAAGTTGTGGCCTGTATCGACTCAGTCCTATAAATCTCCTCAGATCCCACCCAAACCCAGGTTCAGTCATCCTGTCTCCTTGGGCTTGAGCTGTCGCCGCGTGACTTTGGGGAACAAGGGGGGGCTCTTCCTGGCAAACCGACTCCCAGCTTGCTTGCCTGCCAGGGGCCTGCATAGTGATCAGCTCCAAACAAGGCCGCTCCCGCCGCCACTATGACGTGTGGAGGCTTTTTCTCAGCGGGTAAGAGGCCGCGTGGGCAACAGATGTCTCTGCTCCCTGCCGCCTGCGGCCGTCAGCCGCCGCCACCGAGCCTGTCAGCGGCCTCACGCCCAGAGTGCCTGACCTGCTGGCCAGCCTAGCACCCCCACCAGCCCGCCTAGGCAGATACACTTACATGACACACAGGCAGACAGGAGTTGCTCATGGGTTTGCACATACATACCCTCAACAGGACTCCCGCAGGGAAGTGGGACATAAAAGGTTCCCGGATGTGTTGAAGGCCCACCTTACCGGGTCCTAGGGACTCAGCAGACTTGGGTCAAGGGCAGACTTGGGAAGCCTCCCAAAACAGACAGCTGGGCCTGCCTGTCACCCTAGCCCCCAGAAAACAGGATTCTACAATTCCATGCTTCACCGGGCACCCACCCTGTCCTAAGAACTGGAAAGAAGTCTCTGGAAGCTCAGTCAGCTCTGCTGGACCCATGGCAGGAGATGGGGGGTGGGGTGGGAAGGTGGTTATTAGCTTCCCACACAAGTTCCTAAAGACCAGAGCAGCCTGTGTGGGAGCAAGGGATGCTCCCAGGTCCCCACCTCTGCCTGCCCTTCTAGACTGGGAACCCCCGAATTCTCTCCTCGTCTGTCCTCTACACTACAGGCTCCCAGGAACAGGGTCTGAGGGTCCTCTACTGCCCCTCCAAGCTAGGGGACCCCCAAACTGGGCCAGGATCCCATCTCTTCAAGACCGGGCATCACTTTGGCTTTGGCCTTAGCCCTCTTCTTTGTCCTCTTTGGACTAGGGCTCTGCTACCCCCCATCCAGGGCTGTGCCTATTCTCCCTCCTCTGTCTCATGCCTGGAGCACATAATGGCCCTGTGGGGAGGGGAACTCACAACCTCATAGTCAGATCTTCCTTTCCCCTAGAAACCAAAAGTTCCTCCTGTTCCCTTCCCCTGGCGGCTTCTGAGTTCATGGCTAAGAGGCTGACCAAAGCCCAGAGTGGGGACGTGGGGATCTCTTTTCAGATCCACACCTCCCTGAGTCGACCTGGCTCTACTGGCCAGGACCCTTGATGGGGGAAGGGAGCGCTCACTCATTTTGCCCCAAATCCTCAGGCTAGATTCAGTGGGAAGAGCGTTTCTGGGCCTCTCCTTTGTAGATTTGTCCAGACCCCAGCCCGACCCCAGCCCGTGTCTGCAGACCCTCCCTGTCCCATAGAGACTCCCTCTACATGAGGCCAGTTAGTAGGCTAGTGGGTTAACTCCTGAGGGGATTTCCACGGGATAGGGCGGCAGGCCTAACCCGACAGGCATGGAGTGGGCTGGAGGGCGCTGTCCCACCTAGAAGCTGCATCTACAGCTTGTGGGTCTCCCCGGCCAACCCTCGGCCTTTAAGTCTCAGAGGTGTCGGGGATCCAGGTTCCGGGGAGACCCCGCGAGGATCGGCTCTCAGACTTCAGACCGCCCCACCGCTCCGCAATTGCCAGACTCACCCGCGAGATGGTGAGGGGCGCGCTGAAATCTCGGCCGCCCACCAAGCGGAAGCCCCAAGGCGAAGGACCGCGCAGGGTCACAGAGTGGGGCATCGCGG
>NW_006408733.1:3482415-3499868 GCF_000296735.1 Chrysochloris asiatica
CCCACTTCGGGGGGCTCTGAGGACCGCCCCTCTCTCCCGTGTGCCTGCTGCCGGGACCTCTACCGGGATTCAGGGCCCCCGGAGCTAGGACGCCCCGACGGCTTGGATCCGGCCCGGGTCTGCGTTCCGCAGGCCGCGGACCCAAGCCCCGCGGCGGAAGCTCAGGCATAGGCTCTTTGAAGTTGCTTCTATGGGGCGGCGCCCCAGCCGGGGGAGAGATGGGGCTTGCGCAGATGGGGGATGGGTCCTCGCCTTGCTAGAAACTCTCAGTCTCTCAGGCAAACCTGCGGTCCCACCCCTCGGTCTGAACTGCTAGCGCGGTTCTCGGAGCCCTGGGCGGGAACTGGCCTGGACCAGGGATACAGGACAACAGCAAGTAGCGCCAAGCCTGGGGGTGGAGACAGAAAGGCACCAAACTTAGTTTAGGAAGGCCCGGAAGGCTGCATGTAGGAGATGACCGTAACTTTCGTCTAACAGCAAGGTGATTTGCCCTTCCAGGAATCCTCATCTCCCGGGGACCCTCAGGCCTTCTCTGATTACTCCCTCCGCCTGGGCCTCCTGTTTCACAACTGATCCCCTTCTTCCTTTGCAAGGAGCTTTGTTCCCTCCCGCAGCTATGGTGGCTGGGTAGTGGCTGTGCATTATGGAGGGAATGAAGCTCACACAGTTCTTTCCCTGATCTCCTCTCCACTCTCAACCCCTGTCCTCCAGGGAAATCCTTGGACAGCTTGGTGGATGCCACTGAGTTGTTTAGGGCCCCACCTACTACTCTCTGACTCTTCTGGGCATTTCTCACTTGCTCACATCAGCGGAACACTGTTTGCTTCTCCAGACCCTGAGGAGACCACTAATTTATTTAGTCAGCATTCTTAACAACCTTGTGTGCTCCCTTGACCAAGCTTGGTAAGGGCCCTGCCCTGGGGATGCTCACATGGAAGAGATAGGTCCACAGAGTCTCCCAGGGAGAGGGTCACTTGAGGGGTATAAACCCAGGGTAGTAGAACTAGAAAAGAGAATGTCCTTCATGGTGGAATGCAGGTGCCTCTCTGGGAGGCTGGGAGCTGCCAGGGGAGAAACAATGTGAATGGTGTATGTGAGAAGTGTGTCAGGGTCCACGGAGCATGGGCCACTGAAGTCTCACAGGGATCTGTGGCCTGGAGGTGGTTTGCTCAGCCCAGTACATATCCCAGATGAAGAAAGATATAGGACTCCAAGGAGACTTTGTCAGAAACTCCCTGGGACTTGGACTCCACTGAATAGAGGGGTGGAGGTGGGGTGGAAGACAGCTCTGACTTCATTGCCTGCCCCTGGGCTGGTGGTCAGACTGAACTCCAAGAGTCATAATGCATGTCAGTGGTGCAGAGTTTTGCTGAGGAGGAAGGGTCCTCAAGAGTCTGTGGAAACCTTCAGACAGGGCATATCCCACAGTGATTTCAACCCCTCAGGGATCAAGGGATAAAGCTGTGTCAATCTTATTTATTTCTGTTTCCCCAGCACTCAGCACAGAGCCTGGCACACAGAGGTTTAAAAATTTTTTTTGCTACTATCAACATTATCACTGCTATGGGAATTATTATCTCAGCTCACCCTTCAGTCATAACCCAGAGAGAGACAGGAGGAGTGTGAGGGGATAGAGAAGAGTAAAGACTTCTGCTCCTCTTGCCTTGGAGGCCACATTCAGCAATCCTATCCTTCATGGGAGTCCCAAGTAGCTCATGGCATGATGACCAAGGCCCTCTGTGTATGGCTAGTCCAAGGTCTCCTGATGGACTTCTTAGAAGCTACAGTGCTCTTTCCTCAATGTGTAGGTGGGGCTGCAAGGCTCCAGCAGGAGCTGATGCCCTTGGGAGATGCCCTTGGGGCTGAGTCTAGAGTGAGGAGAGGATGGGGGGTGGGGCAGGAATGACCTTAGACTGTCACCTCAGGGACAACCCATGGGCCAGGCCAGTTATAGAAGTTGCTCCAGAGGTAGATTGGATCTAGGGGGCAAGATGCAGCTCACACTCAGGATACCTGTCTGTGAAGATGGGGCTGGCTAGAGAGCTCAGATCTTAACCTACCCTGCCCTGGCCCAATGGCCACAGCTCTCTGGATATAGTCTGCTTCATTCACAACTTGGGCCAATATAGTTCCTCCTTCAAGGCTCACCCCGACTCCGCAACATATAGCCTGAATTCCAAGGGGCTCTGAACCCTTGATGGAGTATCCCCTCCACTCAGAAGGTACAGTACACAGTACTAAGCACCCCTGACCCTTGGGCCCTAGAGGAGATGTCTCAGGGCAGCCAGAGGAGAGAGACTGGCGAAACTTCTGACCACCTTGGAGTCTGCTCTCTTAAGAGGCTGCTGGTCAAGGCCGGGAGCCTGTGCGTCTACAGGGTGAAGAGAGCAATGTGTGGAAGCGCAGAGTTAGATGGGAAGGAGCTGGGTGGGCCTCCTGTAGGCCTGGGATTTGACCCTTCAGTGATAGGGAGCTAAGGCAGGTTGTACACAGGATTTGAGGAGTCCTGGTATGACGCTGTGGGTTCATACGCCAGACTGCAAAGCCATTTGAACTGCAAGGTCGGTGGTTCAAGCTCACCAGGTGCTCCTCCGAAACCCTATACAGGGTCGATATGGGTCTGAACCGACTCGACAGCACTTCACAACAACAACAACTGAAAGGATTGGAGGCAGACAGGAGCATGAAGCAGCCTATAGGTAGATTGGGGACTGATGCATAGCACATCCTGGGAGGACAGAACTCAAGGAGGCAACCAAACTGGTCTTTAGTTGGTTTGGTGCAGCAAACACACAGGGGAGGGTGAGTTAGTGACAGGGAGTTTCCCAGCTCTATTCTTGTGCCATAGTATCTATCCCTCAATAAGTACTAACTGAGTGCCTGCTGTGTGCCCCACCTAGAGCTGGCTAACTGGACTTGAGGAGTGTGTGATGGGGGCTCCCCAAGCTTTCATGCCTCCTCTGGGGGCTGAGATGCTGGGGGCCTTTAGAGGGAGCCAGTCTCTGAGAGTCCAAACAGACAAAGCAGATTCTGCCAACTGAAACCTCATTACTGGCACTGAGGAAGATTCCTGGGCCGACACAACCAGCTTGCCTGAAGGGAAAGCAGAATCAATTCTCTTCAGGAAACTGAGCCTCAGATGAGGTGAGTGACCACCCCGAGCTCACACGACTTTTAGTGGTAAAGTTGGGGCTCAGGCCTTGTCCTGGTGACTTTATGCTATGCTTCTTGTACCAGGGAATAGACAGGTCTGTCATACTGGCAATCCCAACAACCCTGTCAGACCTGCTTTGCCTCTATTTTCACAGAGAAAACCAGTCTGCTCTGGGATACAACAAAGCGGCAGCCAGGTGGCAGGCAGGGCGGAGGCTGGTTTACCCAGCTGGGCCCAGGGAGGCTCTGGCCCTGAGGCCCGGCAGTGGAGGGTGTTGGGGTGGAGGCAAGGGAAAGGCAGAAGATGGTGGGAGAGCTAGAGGCGACTTGGCCCAGCTCAGGCAGGTTAAGTGACAAAGCTGGCTGTTGGCGGTGACAGTGAGGCCCGTGTGACAGTGTTACGCAACTGGGGCTTGGAGAAAGCAGCTAAAAAGATACTACAGCCCTTCTCTTGTCCCCATTCTTGCAAGAATGGAGACTTCCCATTCTGGCAGTCCCCACCCTTCATTCATGTGAGAAAGCCCAAACTAGATGGTGTACGCAGCCTGCCCAAGAGCACCTATCCCACCCTGCCCCCAGCATTAAATCCCTCATTTCTACCTAAAACCCCAAGACTATATATAGTTGCAGCCCAGGAAATCTCCAGTTGTCATCTTCTGGCAGCTGGAGACTTCTGTGAGGAGAAGGTGCCTCCCCTTACGAATCAGTTCTTCCAGGTAGGGCAGAAGAGTCGTCAGGGAACAACTGGACGGCGTGTTCATTCTGTGCACTGACAGTCTTGGCCATGGCCTGACCATCACCATGCTCAGACCCCTTCAGGAGCCAAGACATTGCTCTTCTCAGCCTAGGAGAGAGAGACATGGCTATCAGATGCAGGCAAGGCATTATCAATAGCACAGGGATGACAGCAAGTGAATAAGCATGGTATGCAGAACATGGGTCTATTTACTGGGGCTCCTCAGACACCCCCAACCACTCATCTGTCTGCATGGGACTCGCTGCCAGGCTCACCCTGCCCACTGACCTCCAGTCACAGGCCTGAACTCTCGACACAGCTTTAGTCCTGCTTCCACTCACACATTTAGTCCTGCTTCCACTCACACTGCCCTCCCAGCTGGGAACACTCCTTTGCTTTCTGACACTGGAGCCAACACCCAGGGCCACTTCCATATTCCTAGGCTCCCAGCACAATAAAAATAAAATAAATCTGAAAACAGTATTTCAAGAATAATGGTGTCTATTATTTATGCTGAGTTGATTTATTCAACAGATATTTCTGAGTACCTCCTATGTGTCAGGTGTTTTAGATCTGAGCATTTAATAATTAAACGTTTGTTACACACATTCGAAGTATATCGCCTCACTTGGAAGTAACTGTAAAAATTTAAACTCCAGGTCTCCTGTTCTCTGGGTGGACCTCACAGACCTTGCCTCTCACTGTCACCTGCTCCTGAGGAGTTGGGGCCATGGTGTAGGTTGGTGGGAGCAGTGGAGGGTCTCTTAGGATTCCTGCTAGTACAGTCTTTATCTCTAGACTAGTTCGCAATCCTATCCTGTCTATGGAGTCCTACAGTGGTGCTGTGGGATAAAGCACTGGGCCACAAGGTCGGTTTGAACCAGAAGGTCGGCGGTTCAAACTTACCAGCCACTCCTTGGAAACCCTATGTAGGGTCACTTAACAACATGCTGTATGTATCTATGGCAGCTCCCTCCTTAGCGGTGCCAGTTCCTTTATTCACTGATTGGCCCTGGTGAATGCTCCTGCCCAGTGGTGCCTAGCACTGAAGGTGGTTGCCTGCGGTGCCTCTCCATAGTTGAGTCACATACTGACTAGGACTGTTTCATGCTGACCTCACCTCCGGGCCTGGTGACTAGATGCCCCAGCTGTGGCTGCCTGGTGTGAGGCTGGCTTCGGTGTTGCTGGAAGAGTGGGGCAGAACTGTGCCACTAGAGTCCAGCAGCTGCCAGCTGGCCTAGGACTCTGGGAATCCAGGTGCAGGGGGCCATGGGGATTACAGCAGGAAGGGCCATATCCAAGCCTGTGAGGGTGAAGTTGGGCTAAGGCTGCTTAAAGCCCAGGAGGAAAATGGGCTAAAGCAGGACCCATGAGTCAGCTGCATGTCCTGGGTGGCTATTTTATTGGCCGCAGAGAATCTTCAAAATCCTTTCCCACTGACACTCCCAAGACTAGGTCCATAGCTATTCAGACTCAGGCTCAATAGTGGAGTGTGGGAGCCAGAACCTTCAGTGTCTGGTGGGGACTAAAATCCCTGCATCTCATAATTGCAAGAGCAATCTCATAATTGCAAGAGCAAAATACATGGGACTTGATCCCTAACCAAGAGATGCTTGGTCAGATAGTTTACAAAAGGATAGACTTGCCTCTCTACCACTCATCTGTCAATTTTCTGTACTGTAGTGGCTTGTGTGTTGCTGTGATACATGCCACCAGTATTTTAAATATCAGCAGGGTCACCCATAGTGGGCAGGATTTAACAGAGCTTCCAGACATAGACTAGGAAGAAGCAGAGGCAGACTACTTCTGAATGGTTAGCCACTGAAAACCTTATGAATAGCAGTAGAATATTGTCAGATATAGTGCCAGAAGATGAGGCCCTCAGATTGGAAGGTACTCAAAATATGAGGGGAAAAGCTGCCTCCTCCAAGTAAAGTTGACCTTAATGACATGGATGGAGTTAAGCCTTCTGGATCTACATTTGCTGATGTGAAATAACTCAAAATAAGAAGAAACAGCTGCAAACATCCATTAATAATCAGAATGTAGAATGTACTAAATATGAATATAGGAAAATTAAAAGTTGTCAAAAATGAAATGGAACACAAAGATCAATATCCTAGGTATTTGTAAGTTGAAATGGACTGGTATTGGCCATTTTGAATCAGACAGTCATATGGTTTACTATACCAGGAACAAAAAAAATTAAGAGAAATGGTATCCCATTCATCACCAGAAAGAACATTTTAAGATTTATCTTGAAGTATGATATGATTGCTGTCTGTGATAGGATAATATCTATACACCTATAAGGAAGAGCGGAGTCCTGGTGTGGCACAGCAGGCTAATGCGCTGGGCTGCAAGGTCAGTTTGGACTGCAGGGTCAGTGGTTCAAACCAGCTGCTCCTCAGAAACCCAATTCAGGGTCACTATGGGCACTTAACAACAATAAGGAAGATCAATTAATACTACTGTTATTTAAATGTACACATCAACTACTAAAATCAGTGATATTGAAATTGAAGAATTCTACAGCTCCTCTTTAGAAACCCTATACAGGGTTGCTATGGGTTGTAATCGACTCAATGGCACTTAACAACAATAACTAACTTCTCCAGTTTGAAGTTGATCAAACATGCAATCAAGATGCATTGATAATTACTGGTGATTGGACTATGAAAATTAGAAACAAAGAGAAAGGGTATTATGACCTTGGTGATAGAAATGATGTTGGAGATCACATGGTAGAATTTTGCAAGACTTACTCATTGCAAATACCCTTTTTCAACAACATAAAGGATGCCTATTCACCTGGACCTCATCAGAAGGACTACACAGGAATCAAATTGACTACATCTGTGGAAAGAGATGGTTGGATAAGCTCAGTATTGTCAGCCATAGCGCAGTATCATCAGGGGCAGACTGTGGAACAGACCATCAATTGCTCATATGCAAGTTCAGGCTGAAACTGAAGAAAATTCATACAAGTCCGCAAAGGCTAAAATATGGCCTTGATTATATCCTACCGGAATTTAGAGACCATCTCAAGAACAGATTTGAGTAATTAGACACCAATGACCGAATGCCAGAAGAGTTGTGGGATGACATCAAGAACACCATACATGAAGAAAACAAAAGGTCATTAAAAAGACAGGAACATAAGAAAAAACCAAAGTAGATGTCAGAAGAGATGCTGAAACTTGCTCTAGAGTGAAGAGAAATTAAAGCGACTGGAAGAAATGAGGAAGTAAAAGAACTGAACAGAAAAGTTCAAAGGGTATTTCTAATGAAGTGTGCAAAGACCTGGAGCTAGAAAACCAAAAGGGAAGAACATGCTCAGCATTTCTCAAGCTGAAAGAACATAAGAAAAAAGTTCAAGCCTCCACTTGCATTGTTCAAGGATTGTATGGTCAAAATATTAAATGTTGATGGAAATATTAAATGAAGATGTGAGGAATACACAGAGTCACAGTACCAAAAAAAATTGGTTGATGTTCAGTTACTTAAAGAGGTGGCATGTGATCAAAAGCTGATGGTATTGAAGGAAGAAGTCCATGCTGTATCGAAGGCACTGATGAAAAACAAGGCTTTGGGTATTGGTGGAATACAAACTGAAATGTTTCAACAAACTGAATCAGTACTGGAGGCACTCACTAGTCTATGTCAAGAATTTGGAAGACAGCTACCTGGCTAACCAATTGGAAAAGGTCCATATTTGTGCCCATTCTAAAGAAAGAACTATCTTGAATGCAGATTTGTACCATACGTCAAGATCGATCTTCCCAACAGAAAGCAGAAATCATCGAACAACATCATTTAATATCCCATGCAAGTAAAATTTTGCTGAAGACAATTAAAAAATGATTGCAGTAATACATTGATGGGAAGCTGCTAGATATTCAAGCCATATTCAGAAGAGATGTAGAACTAGGGATATTATTACTGACGTCAGATGGATCTTGACTGAAAGCGGCGAATACCAGAAAGATGTTTACTTGTGCTTTATTGACTATGCAAAGGCATTCAACTGTGTGGATCATAACAAACTACAGATAACATTGCAAAGAGTGGGTATTCCAGAACACTTAATTGTGCTTGTGAGGAACCTGTACATCAACCAAGAGGCAGTCATTCTAACATAACAAGGGAATACTGAATGATTTAAAATCAGGAAAGATGTGCGTCAGAGTTGTATTTCACCATATTTATTCGATTTGTATGCTGAACAAATCATTTGAGAAGCTGAATTATATGAAGAAGAATGGCATCAGGGTTGGAGGAAGACTCATTAACAACCTGTGATATGCCGATGACACAATCTTGCTTGCTAAAAGTAGAGAGAACTTGAAATACTGATGAAGATCAAAGACTACAGTCTTCAATATGGATTGCACCTCAATGTAAAGAAAATGAAAATCTTCGCAACTGTATCAATAAATAACATCATAATAAATGGAGAAAATATTGAAATTATCAAAGACTTCATTTTGCTTGAATCCACAATCAATGTTCATAGAAGCAGCAGTCAAGAAATCACAGGATGTATTACATGAGGCAAATCTGCTGCACAAGAACGCTTTAAAGTGTTCATGGACAAAGATGTCAGTTTCAGGATTAAGGTGCGCCTGACCCAAACCATGAACTTTTGATTGTTTCATATGTGTTTGAAAATTGGACAATGAATACAAAAGACTATAGAAGAATTTATGTGTTTGAATTGTGGTGTCGTTGAGTAATATTAAAAGTACCTGGACTACAAAAGAACAAACAAATTTGTCTTGGAAGAAGTACAGTCCTTAGAAACAAGAATGGCCAGACTTTGTCTCTTGCATTTTGGCCATATTATCAATAGGAAGAAAGACATCATGCTTGAAAAAGTGAAGGGTCAGCAAAACAGAGGAAGATCCTCAACTAGATGGATTGATACAGTGGCAGCAACAATGGGCTCAAACATAACAACGATTAGGAGGATGGCGCAGGATTAGACAGTGTGTCGTTCAGTGGTGCACAGGGCCGCTATGAGTAGGAACTGACTTGATAGCACCTAACAACAAACAATTCCTCAGACTTGCCTGAGGAACACTGGGGACTGTCTTCTCCCTTAGGAGAAGCCAAACTTTCTCCCAAGGAAGGGATAACAAGAATTTTCTATATCCTGAGAATTAAATACAAGAAGCTGCCTCATCTCAGAGAAAAGAGTAGGTGAATGGTGGGTCTGGGATTCACTGAGTGTCGGTATGGGCTTTGCCTGGCGCTCTGGACCAGCAGGCCTGTATCTAAATTTAAGACAAAGTGACCACAAAGAGCTGTAACATCCAGCATTCAGGTATGAAGCATTGTTGGCCCAGAGAAGGAGTACAACTATTCTCCCTCAAAGAATCATCATGTTCCAGAATCAGAGAGAGATGAAGAGCTTCCATAATCCTCTTGGGAAGCTCTATTACCCTAACACTAAGAAAGTCCAGTACCTGCAAAGAAAATGGTGGACCCACCTAATTTATGAATATAGCAAATTGTCTTCCATAAAATGCTAATACATTGTTACCAGCTTGGGGCTTTTCCTAGGATTACAAAATCCATTAATTAACTTACTATGTTAAAGAAAAAAATGGAACCTGTGATCATATCAAAAGGCAATTGATAAAATTCATCTGCCATTTACAGTAGAAAGTTGTAAAACTGAAGAGTAGGGCAAGGTTTTTGTAAAAAAAATTAAAAGACCATATTTTCAGAAACCAAAACCAAATATTGAGTTTGTTGTTGTTGTTAGTGTCCTTGAGTCTGTTCTGACTCATGTTGTTGTTGTTGTTGTGTGCCATCGAGTCGGTTCCGACCCATAGCGACCCTGTATAGGGTTTCCGAGGGTGTAAATCTTTACGGGAGTAGAAAGCCTCATCTTTCTCCCGCGGAGCGGCTGGTAGTTTCGAACCGCTGACCTTAAGGTTCGCAGCCCGATTCGTAACCACTACGCTACCAGACTCATAGCTGCCCTGTATAGGGTTTCCTAGGAGTAGCTGGTGGGTTTGAACTGTTGACCTTGCGTTTCGCAGTCCAGTGCTGATCCATAACACCACACCAGACGTCCTAATATTGAATTGTTGTTGTTGTTAAGTGTTGTCGAGTCGATTCTGACCCATAGTCACCCTGTTTAGGGTTTCCAGGGAGCCACTGGTGAGCTTGAACCACCGACCTTACAGTTCAAACCACTTTTAGTCTGATGCATTAGCCCACAGCGCCATACCAGGACTATTGAGTTAGCACTCCAAGAATTCACATTAATGCCAGAATTCAAACAATGTCCCTTTCACTACTATAGTACAGTTTTGCTCTGGAAGTCCTAACTATTGGATAATAAGATGAATAAAATAAATGAGGCTTAAGTAATAGAGTCAGAATGAACATAATTTACTTGTGTTATGATAGTCTATCCAGAAAATCCAAGAGAATAAAGTGAAAAACTATTAACCCTAGTCAGGGAATCTAATAAGATAGAGCAGATACACGATACATTCAGAGGTTGTTGTTGCTAAGTGCTGTTGAGTCGGTTCCAACCCATAGCAACCCTGTATGAGGTTTCCAAGGAGCAGCTGGTGAGCTTGAACCTCCGACCTTGCAGTTCAAACTGACTTTGCAGTCCAGCGCATTAGCCCACAGCACCACACCAGGACTCCTACATCCAGATATGTATATAGAATTCAGTAGCTTTCTGATGTGTTAAGTCATAATGAATTAGAAAGAAAATGCCATGAAAATAGTGTCTTATTCACAATAATACTTGTTGTTGTTGTTATGTGTCGTGGAGTTGGTTCTGACTCATAGCAACCCTGTACTGTAAATCTTTACAGGAGCAGAAAGCCTCATCTTTCTCCCGTGGAACAGCTGGTAGTTTCGAACTGGTGACCCTGAGGTTCACAGCCCAATTTGTAACCACTACGCTACCAGAGCTCCTTACAATAATAGTAGAACCTGAAAAATGTCTAGAATTTTTTAGTTATGTTTAGAAATGTTAAGTGCACATAGGGTATATTGAAGGCCTATTAACTTTGCTCCAGAATACTAGTTGCCTAAATAGAGAAATGTGTCATGTTCCTAGGATCTCAATCTTTTAAATCGATTACTTGATAAAATTCCATTAAAAAGTCATTTGGGTGGAGAAATTTGCTAAAATGTTTTTAAGGATCAACTAAGAGAGGAAATATGGAGGATAAGACAAAACTTGATCAAAAGACTAATGGAGTATTTGCTTCATGAGCATCAAATTATGTGATTTAACAATAATTAAATGAGTGTGATTTAGGAAAAGACAATTATTTCAATGAAACAAAAGACTCTATAGCATGTGATAAAGGAAATATCTTAATTTAGTGGAGAAAAGGAAGTTTATTAAATAAATCATGTTGTTAAGTGCTGTCAAGTTGGTTCTGACTCATAGCTATCCTGTATAGGGTTTCCGAGAAGCAGCTGGTGAGCTTGAACCACTGACTTTGAGATTCAAACCGACTTTGCAGTACAGCACATTAACCCACAGCACTATACCATGACTCCAAATAAATCATATATACCTTTTATTTGTTGTTGTTAGGTGCCATCGAGTCAGTACTGACTCATAGCGACCCTATGTACAGCAGAACAAAACACTGCCTGATTCTAGGCCAATCTTACAACTGTTGCCACGCTTGAGACCACTGAGGCCGCCACTTTGCCAATCCATCTCTCTGGCGGTCTTCCTCTTATTCGTTGACCCTCCACCTTACCAAATGATATCCTTCTCCAGCGACTAGTCCCTCCTGACAATATGTCCAAAGTATGAAGAGACAAAGTTTGGCCATTGTGTATATGGAAAAAAATATGCTGTATACTTCACACTATAAAATGAATTACAAGTGAATTTATTTATGGTCTATAGGAGGAAGACCCTCAGTGAGATGGACATACACAGTGACTGTACCACTGGGCTCAAATGTAGCAACAATTGTGAGGCTAGCACAGGACTGGGCAGTGTTTTGTTCTGTGTACTGTGAGTCAGAACCAACAACAGTGTTTCCAATGTGATATTTTTCCCACAAATTTTTCCAATGTGATTGTTTTCATAAACTCTTCATATACTCGTACTTAAGCTCACAATGGGACTAAAAGAAAACATAAACACAAGCATGAGAAACATTTTTTTATCAAGATGCTTTCAATGTTTTTTCCTGTTAAATACAGACAAAAAATATTGAAGAAGTATTAGCTGATTGGACGAAGTACAACCACAGCACTCCTTGGAAGCCGGGATGGCTTCCATACTTGGGACATATTGTCAGGAGGGACCAGTCCCTGGAGAAGGATATTTTTGGCAAAGTGGAAGATTGGGGAAAAAGAGGAAGACCCCCAGTGAGGTGGATTGGCACAGTGGCAGAAGTGATGCGCTCAGGCATAGCAATGATCATGAGGTTGACCCAGTACCAGGCAGTGTTTCGTTCTGTTGTGTATAACATCACTATGAGTCAATACTGACTAGATGATACCTAACAACAACAACATACAATATGCTGTTGATAGTCATTTCTGTGGATGGCATTTTTAGGCATTTCTGTTTCCTAGGTTATATATTTCTATAGTTAATTTTTTAAAATATAAGATTGTATTGTGAACTAGGAAAAATCGAAGATAATGAAAAGGAAAATGAATATAAGAGGAAAAGAATAAACATTGCTTCTTAAATAATGTAAGAACATTCCAAGACTATTCTACCATTTGCCCTCCCTTCCTTTGTACTATTGTCATTCATTTTATTTCTATCTATGCTATAAGTTCCACAGTGTTGCTGTTGTTGTGAAGTGCTGTCGACTTGATTCTGACTCATAGCGACCCTGTATAAGGTTCCCAAGGAGCGGCTGGTGAGTTTGAACCACTGACCTTGTGGTTCTAACTGACATTGTGGTCCAGTGCTTATCCTACAGCACCACACCAGAACTCCATAATAGTTATTATTTATGCTTTTAACAGTCAACTACTTGTCTTTTAAATAACTTAGAAACAAAAGAAATATTCTATATATGCTGTTTTATATTTACTGGTTACTTTTGGTTCTATATTTACAGCTGAATTTCCATTAGGTACCAGTTCCCTTTAGTCTTAAGAACATACTTTAACATTTCCGGTAGTGCAAGTCTACTGATGACAAATTGACTCAGAATTTTTGGGGTGCTTCAATTTAATCTAAAAGCATCCTTTTTTGAAGACAATTTCTCTGGATATAGAATCATAAGTTGATTTTTGTTTTATTTTCTCACAGCATATTATATATATAATTCTATTGTTTTCTGGTTTGTATTACTTCTGATGAGAAGTAAATCGTAATTCTTATCATTATTCCCTATAGGTAACGTGCCTATGTTCTTTCATTGTTTTTAAGATTTTTGATTATAATACACCTGGATGTACTTTCCTTTGTATTCATCCTGCTTAGGTTTTCTTAAATTTCTTGGTACAGTGAGTTAATACTTACAAAAATAAAATCTAGAACTCCAGTTATAATTTCTTCAAAATTATTTTCCTCCATCCACCTTTACTCTTCTCATTCTGAGACTCCAGTTTTATGTATATTAAGACCAAACCCATTGCCGCTGAGTCAATTCCAACTCATAGCAAGCCTTTAAGTACAGAGTAGAACTGCCCCAGAGGGTTTCTCAGTTGTAAATCCTACAGAAGCAGAGTGCTACATCTTTCTCTGGCAGTATATTCACCTGCTTGAAATTTTCTCAAGGTCACATCACTGTGGCTCTTCATTCTTTCAGTCCTTTTTCTTTCTAGATTTTCTTTTAGGTCGTTTCTGTTGACCTGACTTCAACAACTTCACTGGTCTTTTCTTCTTCAATGTCCAGTCTGTTGTTAATCCCATCTAGTAAAATTTTTATTATGTATATTGTACTTTTTGAGGTCTAGAATTTCCACATATATATATATATATTAAGGTTTTTATTGTGGATTGAGTGAAAGTTTACAGGGCACATCATCAGTTTCACATTCAGCCATTTCCACTTATATTTTTATAGTTTCTATTTTAGAATTGGAATGACTCACATGTTCACTTATTATGTCTGGTTTGTCATTTAAAAATTGTGAACATGTTTGCATTGTAGTAACTTTATAAAAGATACGAAAGTATCAAACAGATACTGTTATACCAATGTTCATTGAAGTCTTATTCACAATACCCAGCAGGTGGAGATAACCCAAGTATCCACCAGTACATGAATGTAGCATCAGTACAGAATATAGCATGTGCTACATTCAAAGAACTATTGTTCAGCCAGAAAGAGAAATGACATTCTGTTACATGCTATGACATGGATGAACCTAGAAAACATTATGCTGAGTGAAATAACTCAATCACAAAAGGGTAAATATTGTGATTTTGTTTATATGAAATACCCAGAATAGGCAAATGTATAGAGATAAAAGTCTATCAGTGCTTAGAGAAACTAGGGAGGTTGAAATAGGAGTTATTATTGAAGGAGTATTTATTGAATTTCTAATTGGGGTGATGAAAAACTTGAAAATGGATAGTGGTAATGGTTGTATAACATGTGAATGGAATTAGTATTATTGAACTGTACAGTTAAAGTGGTTACAATAGCAAATCTTTGCTATATATAATGCTAACCAAAAAAACAAACTCACTACCATTGACTTGATTTCAATTCACAGCAGCCTTGTATAGTGTTTCTGGGGCAGAAAGCCTCATCTTTCTCATGATGAGGGCTGGTGGGTTTGAACTGTCGACCTTGCAGTTAGCAGTCCAGTGCTTATCCTTCTTGTTGTTATTGTTAAGTGCCATTGAGTCATTTCTGACACAGCGACCCTGTATTGGATTTCTGAGGAGTGACTGGTGAGTTTGAACTGCCGACTTTGAGGTTCAAAACTGACCTTGCAGTCAAGCACATTAACCCACAGCGCCTCACCAGGACTCCAACATGTAGCAGAGGATGGTTATTCTAGAGCACCACAATTTTTGTTTTTTTTTTTTAAAGAACTCCTTATATAGGCTGAACAGCAGAGTGGACTTTGCAGACAAAAGGATAAACGAATCAGAAAATATCCAAACTAAAATACACAGAGGAGATAAAATGGGGTGGGGAGCCACAGAAGAGAATATAAGAGACACGTGAGATATAGTCAAATGAACATATGTGGATAAGTAAAAAAGAAATGCTACAAAATCATAGAAACCTTTATTATGCAAAAACATAAAAACATGAAGCTATTATTTCTTTTCATCGCCATCTAGGTCTATACACTTCCAAAGGTGGTGTTTCTATCTCTGTAACCCGTCCCTGAAGAATTGCACTCAATATGTCTTAAACCACAGTAAAATGGTAGTTTTGCATCCTCATAGTATTCAAATTGTGTCTAGGAAGCAAAAAGAAATCTGAAGTCTGAAGGGGCAAGATTAGGGCTGTAGGGTGGATAAGGTAAGGTTTCCCAACAAAATTCATGTAGGACAGCCCTTGCTACCCTTGAAGAATGAGCAGGTACATTGTCATGTCAAAATATTGTCAAAAAATTTGTACATTGTTAAAAAATTCCTCGGCATAAGTTCTGGCCATTTTCTCATCAATGAAGTTTTCCATGTCCTTAAAACTTCTTCATTAACTGCTATCAGGATTGACTGTGAGGGTTGAAAATGTAAAGGTAGACATTTTGTAACAAAAGGAGGGGAGTGGTCAATTTTGCAGTCCAGGAGCAGAAGTCCCTGGGACCATCAAGGGAGAGGAGCGGAGTGCGGGAGCCTACCCAGAAAAGAAGTGACATCAGAGATGGAGGCAGAGATGATGACGTGGAGAGAGGGAGGGCTGGGAACTCTGGACTCAGGAAGGGAGAGGGCTTGTGTGCTGGCAGCTGGGAGGCAGGCTTGCAGGGTGTACCTTTTGGTTGTTTGATGATGCATGGAGCGGATTGTAATCATTGCAATGAAATGAAATATGGTAGGATGAATGTAAAGCTAATGTTCTCCCATGTCAATTATCACAAAATTCACAATAAAAACTTTAAAAACAAAAACTTCTTCATAATAAGTCTGTATGATTGATCACCTTATATACTTTGAGAAAATTCACCAAGAAACTCCTTTGGGATCCCCCAAAACAGTTGACATAACACTACACTACCAGAGCTCCTTTAAAACACCAAATGTATTCATTTATCTTTACCCACATATTTATCCTTCTGGTAATTCTATGGATTATTTTTCTGCAACCTGATAGGATTCCTTTTGTATTTCTTATAGTGAAGTTCTGTTGGTGAAAAATTGAGCTTTAGTTTGCATGAATTTTTTGAAGAACTCTGCTATGAGTCAGAACCAACTCTACGGCACATAATCACCATAGGGTTAAATGCCCATTATAACATTCATGATGATACTAGCACAAAGGGTGGGGAGGTTATAAATTTCTTACATCATTCAGGAGATTATGAAAGTTCTCATTTAATATTTTTTTTTTTGTTTTTGTTAAGTGCCGTCGATGATAGTAAATCAAGTTTGCATATTGAGATCTCTAAGGGAAACCTCCAAAAAATTAGAAGGGACGCATAACTAAAAAGTTACTAGAGAAAATGGCACAACAAATTCACATAAATCCACGTGATTCACAACAAAAGCACCATTGCATTTCTGTGGGCTAAGAATGGTCCTTTTAATAAGTAGTTCTGGGTCAATTGGTGTAATAGTTTCCTAGAGCTGTTATAACAAAATGCCACAAATTGAGTGGCTTATAAGAACAGATATTTATTGTCTCCCAGTTCTAGAAGCTAGAAGTCTAAACCAGAATACTGGCTGTGTTGATTCCTTCTGAAAAATTCCTTCACCAAGAGAGAAAATGTTCCATGCCTTGCTCCAAGATTCTGGCAGCTCCAGCCGTTCTTGGTCTTGCAGTAACAATGTCTCATGGTTTCCCTCATCTGTCTCACTGTCTCTGTCTACCTTCCCCTCTTTCAGAAGAACACCAGTTATATAGGATTAGGACACACTCTACTTCAGTATCAGGGATCCTGGTGGCACAGTGGGTTAAATGTTGGACGACTAACAGGTTGGTGATTTGAATTCACCAATTGTGGAAGAAAGATGAGATAGTCTACTGTAACGATGTACAGCCTCGGGAACTCTATGAAGCAGTTCTAATCTGTCCTATAGGGTCACTATGAAGCACAATCAATTCGATGGTGGTGGGTTTGACTTTACTTCAGAATGATCTCTTGTTAACCTTATGAATAACATCTTCAAAGACACTTTTCTTTTTAAAACAGGGTCACATTCATAGTATTAGGACTTCAAGATACCTTTGTTGTAATTAGGTGCTGTTGAGTCAGTTCTGACTCACAGCAACCCTATGTACAACAGAACAAAACACCACCTGGTCCTGTGCCCGCCTCACAATTTCTGTTATGCTTGGGCCCATTGTTGAAATTGTGCTAATCCATCTCATTGGGGCCTCCCTCTTTCTTGCTGACCCTCCACTTTACCAAGCATGCTGTCCTTCTTGTTTTAAAACGTGTTTAAATGCTTTGGCACTGTAGGATA
>NW_006408733.1:3502756-3557415 GCF_000296735.1 Chrysochloris asiatica
TGCTCTTCTCCCTTGATGGTCGTCCTAGGGTCCTCTGTTCCTGGAATGTAAGAATAATTCCTCCCCCCTTTTAGTTACAAAACTTCCATTTTTACAGTTGTGACAGTAACAATTAGTCATGATAACAGTTACTCACTGTTGAATCATAAAACTCTTCTTTCACCAGACTCATCTAGACAAGATGAAAACTATTTAGTGGGGATTCTACCTCCCCACCCCACTCTGAAATTAAACTCCTTCTTGAAAACTTGTTAGCCAGTCTCTTCGTGCCTTTATAGCCTCCCCCCCTCCCCATTTTAGGTATCCAATGTCTAAGTTGCCTGTCCCTATCAACCTTGTATACAGAAGGGAATAGGATTGATACTTGATGTGAAGACTCCTTCCCTCTCAGTTGGTATTTTGAGCTACTACATCCATAAGTATAGGTCAAGTTCATCAAAATGTAGCAATTTACATTTGTTTCCTTTATCAAACTTAAAAAAAAATCTTCCTCTAGTCGAGTTATGATCATCAAGCCATCAAAGCTAGGTCAAATGGACACTATATACAAGTTTGGGTGTTCTTGTTTGTCTCCCCTCACTGCATATCAGCTGGAAGCTTCACTCTCAGTTCTAGTCCTCCATGGCTATATCCTTGTCCATGGGTTCAGGAGTCCCCAGGTCTCACCACACTTGGACCAAGCAGCCCTTCCTCTTCTCTCTTTCGTCTCTAAGTTGATGGGAGTCTATGGAATGTGGTCAAACTCAGCCCATTTCTTCATTGCTGCCTTTCCCCCTTCCATTCACCAAGTAGACCAACGTGGTCACCAGCTAACTTACATGACTGTTCATGTGTTTTCTTTGAGTTCTTTGAGTTCTTTAAGGGGGATTTGTCCTGAAGGGACTTGATTGCTTGCCTTGATGTCTCACCGGTGAACAACTTGCTTGTCCTTGTAGTAGTCAACCAGACTGCTATTTTATTTTGGATTATTCCTGCTGATATTTCTTTCAAGAAATATCTTGTATTCCTCTAGCTGCTCCAGGCTGGTCTGCTTGTCATTTCAAGTGGGAATGTCCCACCTCAGAAGGTTCTGGATGGGGATCAGGATTCCACTTAAGGTCCTATACGCTATAAAGGCTCCGCAAGAAGCGTATTTCACTGGGCAAGTTGTAGAACTCCTTTTAGGTATTCCAGTCAGTTACAGACTAAAGACAGGCATAAAAGCTTTCTGTAATCATGTTTCCCTATATTCCTTTCTAATCTACTCTAGTGTCTATTTTACAATAGTGGGCAAGGGAAACCAATATTCATAAGATAGCATCTTAACATTATTTCCCGTCTTTTACCCTTTCAAACTATGCATCAATCCCTTTATCACAGAACCCTGTTGTTCCAAGGTTGAGCATCCATCTCTGTTTACCTCTGTCCCATTTAATCCATGTAAACCTGCCTCAGTATTCCCCTATCTACTTTGTCCTTCCATTCCCCTTCCCCTTTCTTGTGTATTGCCCTCCCCAACACCCAAACTATTATATGTCTATTATACAAAGGCTTTCAATTGTGTGGATCATGACAAGCTATGGACAACACTGTGAAGTATGAGTATTCTGGAACACTTAATTGTGCTCATGAGGAACCTGTATATAGACCAACAGGCAGCTGTTTGAAAAGGACAAGGGAACACCGAATGGTTTCAAATTAGGAAAGGTGTGTGACAGGATTGTATTCTTTCACCATAATTATTCAACCTGTGTGCTGAGCAAATAATCTTAGAATCTGGGTTATATGAAGAAAAATGTGGCGTTAGGATTGGAGGAAGTCTCATTAACAACCTGCAATATACAGATGATACAACCTTGCTTGCTGAAAGTGAAGAGGACTTAAAATACTTACTGTTGAAGATCAAAGACCATAGCCTTCAATATGGATTGTATCTCAATGTAAAGAAAACAAAAATTCTCACCAGTAGACCAATAAACAACATTCTTATCAATGGAGAAAAGATTGAAGTTGTCAAAGACTTCATTTTGTTGTGATCAACCATCAACACTCATGGAAGCAGCAGTCAAGAAATCAAACAACTTATTGCATTAGGCAAATCTGCTGTACAAGACCTTTTTAAAGTGTTGAAGAAGAAAGATGTCAATTTGAGGACTAAGGTGTGCCTGACTCAAGCCGCAGTATTTTCAATTACCTCATATGCATGTGAAAGTTGGACAGTGAATAATGAAGACTGTAGAAGAATTGATGCATTTGACTTATGGAGTTGGAGGAGAATATTGGAAGTTCCATGGACTGCAAAAGAACAAATAGATCTGTGTTGGATGAAGTACAGCTAGATGGCTCCTTGGAAGTCAGGATGGCAAGACTTCGTCTCATACTTGGTACATATTGTTAGGAGGGACCAGTCACTGGATAAAGATGTCATGTTTGGTAAGGTGGATGTTCAGAGAAAATGAGGAAGACCTCCAGTGAGCTGGATTGGCAGAGTGGCAGCATCAATGGGCTCAAGCATACCAGTGATTGTGAGGTTGGCCCAGGACTGGGTAGTATTTCGTTCTCTTGTACACAGGGTTGCTATGAGTCGATACTGAGTTGATGGCACCTAACAACAACAGTAACAATCCATTCAATTATTGATGGACATTTGGGTTGTTTCCAGTTTTGAGTTATTTTAAATAAAATTGCTTTCTACATGTTTTTGGTGTGTTTGGTGTGTTTCTGACCCTTTGGCCCCCCTCTTCAAAGGACTCTCCTCATTAGGAGCAAGGACTTTCTGTGTATGTCTAGAAATGTATCAGTGGGCTCCCCGCCTCTGAACTGTAGCTTCTTGCTTTTTTGTTAGGGCTACTACCACCTCCTACAAAGAGCCCTGGTGTGTGGGTTATGAACAGGGCTGTTAATTTCAAGTTCAGTACCTGGAATCCATCATTTGCTCCGTGGGAGAAAGATGAGGCTTTCTGCTCCCCTAAAGATTTATAGCCCCAGAAACCCTCTACAGGGCTCCTGGGTGGCACACAACCACCACCACAGTCTGAGGTATCCTCAGGGCTACAAGTCAACTTACCTAGGTGTGTGTGAAGGATCCTGGTCACTTGGTGGGGGTTGTGGGGGAGTCTGAGTAAATGGCTTACATTCCTCCTAGCATCCTCCATGATTTCTTCATGACTCGAGTTTCGAGCATCATAAACATTCCTTTGTTGTTGTTGTTGTTAAGTGCCATTGAGTTGATCCTGACCCATAGCGACCCTGTATAGGGTTTCCAAGGAGCAGCTGGTGAGCTTGAACCACCAACCATGCAGTTCAAATGACTTTGCATTCTGACGTATTAGACGACAGCGCCACACCAGGACTCCAAACATTCCCTAGGGCCTGGAAAGTATCTCTGTCTATCCAGCCCAGTTGCTTATACTTACTTAGTTCTAGGCAAGGGTCCCAGCTAAACCTTGGTGGTTTGGTGGGGTGGGACAGACATCAAGCCTTGAGGGGCTTTTTGAACATTGCAGCTGCTGCTTCTGTAACTGGATAGCCCATGGTGGACTCCATCTGCCCTCTGGTGGCTATAATCATTTTTGCAGTTGCACCTCTCTGGTCCGGGTGGGTGTAGGATAGCACTAGACTGGTAAGGTGGTTTAGACCCACCAGCCGCTTCTCAGAAACCCTGTACAGGGTCGCTGTTACTCAACAGCACTTAACAACAACAACTGGTTCTGAATCTATGCCTGGGGCACTGTCAGCCCTGGATGAGCTGCAGAGAAAATCTCAGGTCTTGATGAGGACTAGCACTTGGGGTGAGGGTGAAGTTTGCCCTTAAGAGTTCTGCTGCTAATAAGAATGTCTGATGGCCCAGTCAGGTTGGGAAAGCCATCTCTCCACTTTTACTACCTGGATCATTCACTCCTCAGCCAGGAAAATGACCTAAGTCAATCCTATTCTTCTTAAGACTCTGATTCCAGCAGATGATGGAGGCATAGATATCTTCCGAACTCCAAACCCTCAACTGGCTGGGTCAGGGTCAAGGATTCTGCTCATCCTCCTCCTAGTCATGTGAGAGGTCAAGTCCCACAACCATGTGCATGCCTGTGCATGTGTGCACATGTGTGTGTGTTGGGTGGGTGGGGGTCTCCACCAGAGGCTGTGGTCAAGTTGTTCTTTCTTTCAGGGATTACAGATACAATGCTTAAGGACCATCAGGGTTATCACAGGTTTATGCAAATGTTCGAGACATGAAAAAATATAGACAACTACAGAAAATGTTGATAACTGTTATTACTGTTTGGTGCTTTGAGTAGCTTCCGACCCATAACGACCCTGTATAGGGTTTCCTAGGAGTGGTTGGTGAGCTTGAGCCGCCAACCTTGCAATTCAAACGACTTTGCAGTCCAGCACTTTGACCCACAGCGCCACTCCAGGACTGCATTATGTATTAAATGATAGAGTCCTATTGTGGCCCAGCAGGATAATGCACTGGACTGCAAAGTCAGTTTGAGCTGCAAAGGTCAGCAGTACAAACCCACTAGCCCCTCCTTGGAATCCCTATACAGGGTCTCTATTAGTCAGAACGGACGCGACAGCACCTAACAACAACAACAACAACAACAACAACAACAAATGTGTTAAATAATAGTAAATACAATATTATGAAATGAGCCATCTGAAGCTTGCCAATGCTCTTACTTGGTTGTATTACTTTCCTAGGCTGCTGTAACAAAGTACCACAAATAGAGTGGCTAATGAAAACAGAACTTAATTGTCTCATGTTAGCTGCCACTGAGCTGGCTTTGACCCATTGTGACCTATTTTGTTGTTGTTAGGTGCCACTGAGTTGGTACCGACTCATAGCAACCCTATGCACAACAGAACGAAACACCGCTCAATCCTGGGCCAACCTCACTATTGTTGCCCCGCTTGAGACCATCGATGCTGCCACTTCGCCAATCCATCTCACTAGGGGTCTTCCTCTTTTTCTCTGACCCTCCACCCTACCAAACATGATATCCTTCTCCAGTGACCGGTCCCTCCTGACAATATGTCCGAAGTATGAAAGACGAAGTTTGGCCATCTTGGCCTCCAGGGAGCACTCTGGCTGCACTCCTTCCAAAATGGATCTATTAGTTCTTTTGGCAGCCCATGGCACTTTCAATATTCTCCTCCAACACCATAACTCAAAAGCATCAATTCTTCTATGGTCTTCCTTATTCACTGTCCAGCTTTCGCATGCATGTGAGGTTATTGGAAAATACCATGGCTTGTGTACAGCGCATCTTAGTCCTCAAGCTGACAGCTTTGCTCTTGTGACCCATATACTGTAGGAAAAAATGTTGCCCGGCCCTGTGTCACCTTCATGATCAGTAGGCGCAAGTCCATTCTTGTGGCCACTGTGCATTTTGAATGTTTTCTAACTTGGGGGTCTCATCTTCCAGCACTATATAGCACAGTATTCTGCTATGGTACATAGGATTTTCACTGGTTAATTTTTTAAAGTAGATTGTCAGTCACTTCTTCTGTCTTTGTCTGGTGACGCTCTGCTGACACTTGTCACCATGGGTGACCCTGCTGGTATTTGAAATACCGGTAGCATTGCCTCCAGCCTCACACAGTGACTACAATAGGCCCAGGAATTCCTTATCTCGCAGCTGTCTTCACATGTGTGTCTCATCTCCTCTTTTATATGACACTAATCCTGGTGTGGAGTCCTGGTATGGCACTGTGGGTTAATGCTCCAGACTGCAAAGCCGTTTGAACTGCAAGGTCGGCACTTCAAGTTCACCAGCTGCTCCTCAGAAACCCTACTATACAGGGTCGCTATGGGTCAGAACCGACTCGACAGCACTTCACAACAGCAACAATCCTGGTGTGGTGCTGTGGGTTAATGTGCTGGACTGCTGCTAACCACAATGTTGGCGGTTCAAACCCAGTAGCCACTCCTCAGAAGCTCTACATAGGGGCACTATGAGTTAGAACTGACTTGATGGCACTTAACAATAACAATCCTGGTGTGGCACTGTATGATAAGCGGCTAACCCCACCAACTGCTCCTCAGAAACCCTATACCGAGTCACTATGAATCGGAATAGACTCAACAGCACTAACAATAGCTACAATCAGATTGATTGGAGTTCTGGTGTGGTGCTGTATGATAAGCTTACTGTAAGGTTGACTGTTCACACCCACCACTTGTTCCAAGGAAAGAGGAAACTTTGTCTCCCATAGAGATTTACAACCTTGGAAACCCTATATAGGGCCATTATGAGTCAGAATCAACTCCAGGACAGAGAGAGAGAGAATCAGATTGAATTCTGGTGGTGTTGTAGAATAAGCACTAGACTGCTAAATGCAAGGTTGGTGGTTCAAACTTGCCAGCTGCCCCTCAGAAACCCTATTGTTGTTAGGTGTCATCGAGTCGCTACCAACTTATAGTAACCTTTTGCACAACAGAATGAAACACTGTCCAGTCCTGTGCCAACCTCACAATCATTGCTACATTTCAGTCCATCACTGCTGCCACTGTGCCAATTCATCTCGTTGGGGATCTTCTTCTTTTTTTCTGACTCTCCACTTTACCAAACACAATATCCTTCTCCAGTGACTTGTTCCTCCTGGCAATATGTCCAAAATATGAGAGACGAAATATGGCCATCCTGGTTTCCAAGGAGCATTCTGGCTATACTTCTTCCAATATAGATCGGTTGGTTCTTTAGGCAGTCTCTTAAGTACTCTTAATATTCTCCTCCAACACCATAGCTCAAATGCACCAATTCTTCTATGGTCTTCCTTAGTCACTGTCCAACTTTCACATGTATAGGAGGTTACTGAAAATACATGGCTTGGGTCAGACATTCCTTAGTACTTCAGCACTTTAAAGATCATTGCTATATTGTGCAGCAGCTATGCCTAATACAATATGTTGTTTGATTTCTTGACTTCTGCTTCCATGAGTGTTGATGGTTGATCTGAGCAAAATGAAATGTATGACAACTTCAATCTTTTCTCCATTTATCTTGATGTTATTTATTAGTCCAGTGGAGGACACAATTCAATCCACAAGAACGGTTTGGTATATATTGCCTTTGTGTGGCATGTGGGTACTCACTTTCAGCAAGCAAGGTTGTTATCTGCCGTGGAGTCGGTTGCGACTCACAGCGACCCTATACAGGGTTTCCGAGGCTGTAAATCTTTACGGGAGCAGAAAGCCTCATCTTTCTCCCGCGCAACAGCTGGTAGTTTCGAACTGCTGACCTTAAGGTTCGTAGCCCGATTCGTAACCACTATGCTACCAGAGCTCCTTAAGCAAGGTTGTATCATCTGCATATTGCAGGTTGTTAATGAGTCTTCCTCCAATGCTGATGCCATGCTTTTCTTCATATAACCCAGCTTCATGGATTATTTGTTCAGCATATAGATTGAATAGGTATGGTGAAAGAATACAACCCTGGTGCACACCTTTCCTAATTTTAAACCATTCAGAGTTTCCTTGTTCTGTTCGAACAACTGCCTCTTGGTCTATGTACAGGTTCCTTATGAGCGCAATGAAGTGTTCCACTATGCTCATTCTCCACAATGTTGTCATGATCCACACAGTCGAAAGCCTTTGTATTGTCAATAAAGCAAATGTAAGCATCTTTCTGGTATTCTTTACTTTCAGACAAGAGCCATCTGACATCAGCAATTACATTCCTCATTCCACATCATCTTCTGAATCCAGCTCGAACTGCTGGAAGTTCTCTGTCAATGTATGGTTACAGCCATATTTTAATTATCTTTACCAAAATTTTGTTTGCATGGGATATTAATACAGGGTGGCTATGAGTCAGAATCGACTTGATGGCACTTAATAACAAGAACAAATACTATTACTCCGGTGTGACCTCATGTTAACTTACTGGATAACATCTTCAAAAACTCTGTTTCCAAACCAAGTCACATTCCTAGATACCAGGTTTTACCTAGTTAACCAGTTGCCTTCAGGTGTTTATGAAGTAAAACTACACTCCATGCACAGGGTTTTAAAGCAGATTGTCAGATCTTTTTCCCCAGTGCCAGATGGGTTCAAACACCAACCTTCTTTTAGGAGTGGAACATTTAACTGTTTGTAACACCCAGGGTCCCCTACAAGGACTTGGTTGTTGTTAAGTGTTGTCGAATCGATTCTGACTCATAGTAGTCCTAGTACAGCATTTTCAAGGAGCAGCTAGTGGGTTTGAACCACCGTCCCTGTGGTTTGCAGCCCAGTGCTTATCCTACCACACCATATTAGGAGTCCTATGAGTGGTTAGGACTTCAGTACAAAATTGTTGTTGACGTTGTTAGGTGCCGCTGAGTCAGTATCGACTCATAGTGACCTTATGCACAACAGAACAAAACACTGCCCAGTCCTATGCCAATCTCACAGTCGTTGCTACACTTAAGCCCATTACTGTTGCCATTGTGCCAGTCCATCTTGGGGGTCTTCCTCTTCTTCTTCACTTACTTTCCACTTTACAAACATGATGCCCTTCTTCAGGGACTGGTTCCTCCTGATAATATGTCCAAAGTATGAGAGATGAAGTATGGCCAGCCTGGCTTCCAAGGAGCACTCTGGCTGCACTTCTTCCAACACAGATCTGTTGGTTCTTTTGGCAGTCCATGGTACTTTCAGTATTCTCCTCCAACACCATAACTCAAAGGCATCAATTCTTCTATGGTCTTCCCTATTCACTGTCCAATTTTTGCATGCATATGATGTTATTAAAAAGATCATGGCTTGGGTCAGGTGCAAGTTAGTCCTCAACCTGACATCTTTGCTCTTCAACACTTTAAAGAGGTCTTGTATAGCAGATTTGCCCAATGCAATACGTCGTTTGATTTCTTGACTGCTGCTTCCATGAGTGTTAATGGGTAATCTGAGCAAAATGAAGTCTTTGACAACTTCAATCTTTCCTTCATTTATCTTGATGTTATTTCATGGTCCAGTGGAGGGCACAATTCAATCCACAAGAATGGTTTAGTATAAACTGCCTTTGTGTAGCCATGTGGGTGACTTGGAATATGCTTGATGTGGTATGAGATAGTCAGGGTCTGTAGAGGGATAAGTGCCCTGCCTTCCTATGTCCGAGTCAAGTCCCAGAGCAGTATCTTATAGGAACGAACAACAGGGCTCACCAGTAAGTTCAGATGATGTTGTCTACTGAAGGAATTGAAAGACAGTCTGAGCCACAACCAGGGTTGATATCGGCAGGGCAACGGGGAGCAGGAGGGAATACTTAGGAGGGCTGGGTAGTGCCAGGGCAGACCATGAACCATACCTGTGACATAGGGTCCAGTGACTACGTGAAGGTAGATCAGTGTTAGGGCCAGAAAAATCACTGTTGGCCCATAGAGTGATTTTATACAAATTAGAAAAATAATCCCATTTTCAATACACATTATTTCTGCCTATTGGAAATTCGATGTAGTGAAAATGGAAATCTATGATGTCTGTGATATGAAGGGAGCTCCAGGCTTGTGCATTCCAAAAAGTGAAAAACCTGATTGGGCTAGGTTCACCCAGGATGAATTGATAGACACCCATCTCATGCCTCAAAGGTCACAAGGTACCCAACAAATGTGTATCACTGTAGCAAGATGAAGTTCATTTACTTGCAAACAAAAGAGGGAGATGAGACTCACACAGGGAAAAGAAGGGTGGCTCCAGGAATGAGTTTGTGCTAACACCGTCATTAAATGGGTGGCTACCTCACAATCAACTTGACAACACCTAACAGAACACCACCTTACAATCAAAGGAGACTCATCATGAAGGAAACCAGACGTTGTGATTAGGATTCCATGTCAGTCTGAAACTTAAGGGGTGCTTCCATCTTTTCTGGGGGTGGCCAATTTCTTGCTCCACATTCTTACATTAAAGGAGTCCTGATGTGGCACTGTGGGGTAACGCACTGGACCACAAAGTCCATTTGAACTACAAGGTCAGCAGTTCAAATTCACCAGCTGCTCCTTGGAAACCCTATACAGGGTCACTATGAGTCAGACGGCACTCAACAACACATTCTTATAGTAGAATCCCTGCATGGTACAAATAGCTAATATGCTCAGCTGCTAACTGAAAGGTTTGAGGGTTGAGCACCCCAGAGGTGCCTTTGAAGAAAGACCTGATGATTTGCTTCTGAAAATATCAACCAGTACCCTATGGAGCACAGCTTACTTGACAAACGTGGAGCTGCCATAAGTAGGAGTTGGCTCAACAGCAACTGTTTTATTCTTGCATTGTTGGGCGGGGGGTGGGGAGGTGGGGTGGGGGCTGTCACTGATTGCCTTTAGCAGGTCTGCTCTGGGGTGATAGGGCTGAGGATCCAATGGTGATAAATTCATTCTGGGTGAGAGGTAGGGGATCCTCCTGAAGACAGAGCCTAGAATGAAGGGCAGAGCATTCAATGAATATGTGCTGAATAAATGAATGAGAGAATGAATGACCGTTTCTGCTATATTATTATTTCTTGAGTCTATTCAGTTCTGTCTAAACACACTGCCACTCCTCAGTCTAGGTTACCATCAACTGTCACTGAGCGCCTGTAACAACTCCTTCCCACAACCATCTCCAATCTCTGCCCTTGGTGACAGGCAGCCATACTCCGATCTGACTCAGGGGCATGCTCCCCGCTCCTGACATCACATTCAAGTCCTTTTTTGTGTGTTTGTGGCCTAGAAAGCCCCTTGTACTCTGTAGCCTCATCTCTTGGTGCTCCCACACCCTCTGCACTATCGCTCCCTGACATTTTGGCAAGGCCTGGAAAAAGAAAAAGAAAAAGAAACCCACTGAACTTTCAGCCCTTTAAATAATTGCCAAGTCAGATTTTCAATAGCTATCCCTAGCCTTCACCTCAACCTCACCCATCCCCGATCCCAGATCCCCACCCACTTTGAACTCAAGGCTGAGGAAAGAGGAATAGGGAACTGTAACTAAAATATTAAAAAAACAAACAAACAAACAAAAAAAAACCACGATTTACACTGTATACATGAAAATATCAGGATTTGGAAGCATGATCCAGAGCGAACTAACTCCTAGCCCTTTGGGTATTCACATTAGCCCAGTAGCCTCTTGCATAGGATTGGGGACAAAAGAGGGAAGCTGAAATCTTAGCCCACTGTTCACATCCTGGAGACCCTGCTCTGGACCTCCTAGGCACTTACAGCTCCTGAATGCCCTGGGTCTCCTCCCTCCACCCTATAATGACACCTCAGCCTCTGCTGAATCTGCTGTTCTTAGCTGCTGGGGCCCATAGTGGAAGGACTTGTAGCTATTTTCCCGGACTTGCCTCATCTTTTGCATCCACTAAATGAACAGGTATGACGCTGCAGGATAATGCACTGGACCGTAAGGTCCAGTTGAACCGCAAGGTCGGTGGTTCAAACTCACCAGCCGCTCCTTGGAAACCCTATACAGGATCGCTATCAGTCGAAATCAATTCGACTGCACTTAAGAAACAACAACAACAACAAATGGACTTAAGGATTTGGGAGGAGCACACTCTGGGTATCCACTTGGTCCTTGCCAAGGCTGATTGCAGACTCCTGGGGATTCTGCAAGATTCTCTTTCCTTCCCCAGAGCTCTGCAGCTGTGCACTAGACTGCCAGGTATTTCCTGTTTCCAATGCAGAGAAGTCACCACTAGGTGGCTCCACTTAAACCTCCCCTCCTGCCCTCCCCTCCGGCCTTGGGTCAAAGCGCTAGTAAATAGGGACACACCCAATCGCTTTTCAGTCCCTAAGGGAAGGAACTTGGAGGGTTAGATCCAGGGCCCAGTTAGCAGAACAATGTGTACAATGGACACAGATGCGTGTCAACACACACAAAACCCTCAGCGTGGCAATGATCCATGTCCCCTCTCCCAGCTCTGAGGAGACACCAGGTGCTCAGAAAACCCTGGACAAGCCACCAGCTGTTACACCCTGCAAAGTCAACAGTCAGGGAGGCTTCAGCACAAGAATGGAACCTGCCCCCATTCCTACAGCAGGAAACATAGGTGGGTGGGGGCTTCAGGGCTGGCTGCACCCTATCAGCCTTCTTATCCATCCAGTTATCTGGTCACCCAGCACAGATGGTTTTACTGTCTCTTCTGGGAAATGCCAGGTTCTGCCCTTGAGATGGGGGTAGCAGACAGACAAGGCCATCTTGCTGCAAGGGGTCTATGTTGTCCCTTACAGTCATCCAGGCTCTAAAGAAGAAGCTAGTGTTTTTGTTGTTAAGTGATGTGAAGTTGGTTCTGACTCATAGCGATCCTATATAGGGCTTCTGAGGAGTGGCTGGTGGGTTTAAACTGTCAACCTTGCGGTTACCAGTCCAGTGCTTATCCTAAAGGTGTGCCAGGACTCCAAACAACAATGAATACCTGAACGAACAAATAAATAGATGATACAGCATGTGGGGCCTCATTTCTGCAAACCACAAAGTCTGTGATTCAAGCCCGCCAGTCACTCCAAGAAAGAAAGATGAAGGTTTTTGCTGCCATGAAGATTTAAAACCTTGGAAACCCTATACAGGGTCGATAGGAGTTGGAGTAGACTTGAGGGCACTTAACAACAACAATTGGCCATGTTGCATCAGAAGTAAACGTCCAGTGGGATCTCGAGACCGAGGAATATCTCTAAGACTGGAACTAGGCAGGTAGCACCTCCTACAAGATGCCTTCACTAGCTGGGAAGGTTTGGTCTTTCCCTACCTGGACAAGGTTGCTGTGTAGAACTCTGTTCACCTGCCTGTTTTCCACACTAGACAGAGCCTCTTTGATATTCATGTTCTCTGTCCTCAGACGTAGTACATGTTTACTGATAGAATTTATGAACGAGCATAATAAAGTCTTTACCAGAAGGGTTGTGTGACTTGGTTCATAAAATGGACTGAAGTTGGGTGGGGGTCAGGGAGATGGAGGTAGGGGAGGATCTCTGTGGTGAGTAGCTGTTCAAGCCGGCTGTTGATTCACTAAATGAGACACACGGGGCTCGGTGAGGTCTGCTAGAGGTCATAGTAGTGGAAGTGTCTGTTGACTCATTTATGTATTCTTGTGCCCTGCCCGCCCCCCCTCCTCCTCAAGCCCTGTGTGTTGCAGGATACACAGCGATGGACAGGACTGAGGTACTCCTCACCCCAGGAAAGCACAGTCGTGAAGCAGTCAGACATGGAATGGTGCCAGGTAGCACACATGAAACTCATCCACGCGAGCCTGTGGGGCCTGTGGCAGGGACCCAACTCAGGCTAGATGCTGGGAAGGTTTTTGGAGGGTACAATCTTTTGGGAAGGGAGTATACCAGGTAGGAGAGTGAGATCTACTGTGTGGGTCATTCTGGGAATGGATGAATATATGGGGTGGTTGGAGCACTGAGTTTAAGGCTGCGTGTGACAGGAGAGGCCATCAGGGGCTGGATAAAGGAGGTTGGTAAACCTTGATGAGGAAGTTCATATCTATCCTTGGGATGTGGGATACCTTTGAGCAGTTCTGTATGTGGAAATGACATAATCAAAATCACGTAATTAAAATATTACTTCAGAATGGGAAAAAGATAGAGGGGGTCAGAGTTGAAGCAGTGGGCCAAGATGGATTGCTTGGGTGAGAGATGGTGGTGGCCTCATGTGGGCTGTGGCAGCAAAGATGCAGACAAGTGAATGGATTGAAAATGATCCTCCAGGTAAGCTCTCCCAGGGGGAGAGTGGTGCACTGAGAAGAAGGAAAGGGAAGTGACTGGGAGACGGTGATTTCATTTCCTGAGATACAGGAAACACTGGAGCTAAAGTAATTTGGGTGGGGAGGTGAAGATGGTGAGTGAGTTCACCTATCAAGTGTCCATGAAGAAAGGGTTGTGGTTATATGGGCCTTGATGGAAATTAAGAGCTGAGAGTTGGGGATTTGCCTGGCCAGCAGCCCCGGGGAGGTATGAGGAGATGTCAGTGGTCAGTAGAGCAAGCCCAGGATGAAGTGTGAGGTTGCTGAGGGCTGGGGTTTCCATAGATGAGGCTGAGGCCATACATACCATCTTTTGGATATGAGGAAACAGGATCACAAGAGTCCATAAATGAATAAATGAATGGGCACCCTTAAGATGCAGGGAGCAGTGGAGTTCAAGGAGATCAGATCCTTAGTCAGTCTGGCTTCGTCTCAGGGCCTCTGGTTCCCAGAAGGGGTCCTGGGTCTAGGACTCTAGAATCCTATGGAGGTCTTACCTAAATGCCTTTGGCTACTAAAACCCTACAGTGTGGGGCAAAGTTTTGAGAGGACTCTCTTTCCTCATGAGTCAGCAAATATTTCTTGCACACCTACCAAACGCCCAGTTTTGTGATAATGGCCAAGGATATGGTGAGGGGTAAAAACACATACAGTTCACATTCTCCAGAAGTGTCCAGTCCTGTGGAGGGACAGATCTTAACCATTCAACTGTATCAACTGTGTCAAGTGTTACAAAGCACATGGGGACATGAGACTGTTACAGCAGGTTTTGACTTGTCAGGGGCCTGAGGAAAGAACCCTCAGCAGGGATCTGAAGAATTTAATTGGTGGTGGTTGGTGGTTATGTGCTGTGGAGTTGGAACCAACTCATAGCGACCCTGTATAGGGTTTCCAAGGATGTAAATCTTTACAGGAGCAGAAAACCTCATCTTTCTCCCGCGGAACAGCTGGTAGTTTCGAACTGCTGACCTAAAGTTCACAGCCTGATTCGTAACCACTATGCTACCAGAGCTCCTTTTTTAATTGGTGGCTGTGGGAGGGTTTTCGAGACAGAAGGAACAGCATGTTCCGAGTTGGAGCGGTATGAGAGAAAGGCTAGTTAGAATGTCTGGAGGAAGGTCAGTGTGAATGGAAAAGTGAGCAGAGCCCAAACTATATGGGGCCTTATAGACAACATGGAGTCCTGGTGTGGCACTGTGGGTTAATGCAAGATTGGTTTGAACAGTAAGGTTGGTGGTTCAAGCTCACCTGCTGCTCTTCGGAAACCCTATCCAAGGTTGACATGAGTCAGAACTGACTCTACGGCACTTTAACAACAACATAGACAACATTGGGAGGGTGGTGGTCTGTAGAATACCCACTGGACTTTGAACTACAAGGTTGGCAGTTTGAGCCCACCAGTCACTCTGAGGGAGAAAGATGAGGCTTTCTGCTCCTGCAAAGATTTAGTCTTGGAAACCCTATAAAGGGTGGCTGTGAGTTTAAACTGACTCGATGGCACTTTACAACAACAAAAACAAAGACCACATTTAGGAGTTTTACTAAGAGCCATACAATTTACTCAATGAGTAGGTTGAGATGTACATTCTTTGGCTGCTTGCTGTATGGAGAGAACAAGAGGGTACAGGGAGCTAGGAGCCTGCTACAATCACTCAAGTGAAAGGGGTTGGAGGGAAACGGATGGATTTGAGATTTAGGTGGTGACATTAAAACAGTTGGGATATGGATAGGTAAGATCTGGGGGCAAGGGAGAGGGAGGTGTTGGGTGTGACTTCCGGTTTCTGGCAAGGTAACTGGTAGAAAGTATCCACTCACTGTGTTAGGGAACATAGACAGGTGGGAGAATATGGATGCAGTATTGGATGTATTGACATTGAGGTGGCTGTGGACATTCAGGTGGGGAGGTAGACTGCAGAATCAGTTCTATGAGTTGGAAGCTCAGGTATAAGGGCAGGGTTGGAAAGAGAAATTCATGAGTCATTTGTCTACAGGGTGAAATTATAGAGAGAGGAAAGTAGATATCCCAAGTTTGAACCTCGAGGAACCCGAGTCTTTAATACCCGAGTAGAGGAAGGTGAGCCAGGGAATACTTGTTAGAGGTGTCCAGAAAGGATGGAGAGAAACCAAAGGGAATGAGTGTTCCAGCGAAACAGTGGCTACTGGTGTCAAATACTGCAGGGCCTTGGAAAACAACTGCTTATGATGTGGAGGTTATAGAGTTTATTGAGACCTGGTTTGGTGTTGTGAGAGGATCAGAAAGTCAACTGCAGGGCGTGAGAACATGGAGACAGATTTTTCCTTCAAGGGATTTTTGTTGTGTTTGGGGAGAACAGAGACTGAAGTAGTTGATGTGGTCAAATGAAGGTTTTGTTTCCATTGTAGAAACCCGAACATATTTGTGGGTCAGTTTAAATGGGAATGTTGAACATTCAGGAGAGAGAAGGGATGATCCACAGGGCAAGCTCCCGAGAAGGGGCTGGGGGATGTGGGCAGATGGAAGGAGATTCCTGTGGCATACAGGATGGGGCACATGCCCCGGAAGGTAAAGAGCTCCTGTTGGTGACAGACACAAGGTGGCACAATAGTTTATACATTAAAAATGTGTGCTGTATGTATTTCTTTGTGTGTGTTTGTGCCTTTCCCAGGTCTGGGCTGCCCATCTGGTCAGTGTGCCACAGGGAATATCCATACTTAGCCTGAGCTGAAGCTGGGCACCTCCTGCTCTGGGCTCTGCTCCCTGATGAGATTCTCAGATTGTATTTCCCCTCATTCATGACAAGAAAGGTTCACAGAGCAGGCGTGGGAAAATGCTTAGCCACCCGGACTCCCTCGGGTTCAGGCTGAGGTTTGTTGCATCTCTCCCTTCATTCCTTCTCAGAGTGGACAGGCTGTTGCGGGTCAGTGTTGTAAGGAAGGGTCTGGGCAGGACATGGGTTGGTCCCAATGTGTCCCAGACTATTACACCCCAACCCTCCAGTCTTTGATTGGCTTCCTACTCATCACTAATCCCATGACCCCATCTCCTCTTTCTCTCACACACACATAGAGAAGGAGTGCCTGATCCAGGGGCTGGGGAAGGTCTGAATACCTCTGGGAGCTCAGCCCTGCGGGTGGGCCAGTCTTGGTTTCTAGTGGGTGGATCCCTAGTACCAGGTATTCTCCAGGACCTTCTCTCAGTCCCGCCTCTCCCGGTAGCCTAAAGTTCAGTGGTTCAGTCGGAGAGAGGGAGGCGGGAACCTGAGCGAGGACCCAGCAGGACCACGAAGACGTGAATTGAGGACAGCATCCAGGGACGCTCCCCCGCGACAGCACCGCCTCCACTTCTCCACCCCACTAGGGGCTGTGGAGGATGAGGAGGGCGGGCAGACTCTCACAGGTGGGTTCCTGCCGAGGCGAGGCAGGCGTAGCGTACGTGCGGTGAGCCGCGGGCTGCATGAAGGGCGCGGACGGCCGGCTTCTGCCTGTGTCAAAGCCCCGCTGCCCATTGCCTGCGCGGCCGGGCGGCCTTGGGCCTCCCGGGGGCGCCGGTGGTGGCGACCGCTGGCCGAGAGTCCGGGTAGCGGGGCCAGGGGCAGGGCCTGGCCGGCTTGGGGGGCTGGAGGTGGGGACGTGGCGCCGACTCAAGCGGGCGGAGCTGGATCGCGGCGGGAGGCGGAGCCGAGGGAGGGAAGGCGACGGGCCGGCCGAGTGGCGCCGCAGGAGGTTCTGGAAACGCCGGGAACAGCGCTGGTCCAGGTGAGCCCCTGGCCTGGGGAGCAGGCCGGGTCTGGAGCTGGTGCGTACTGACGCACGGGGCAGGGAATTGGGATCGGGACCGGGGTTGGGGTCGGGACCCGGGTTGTGCCACCCGTCGTCCTCAGCGCAGCCCGGGCCGCAGCCCCACGCCCTTGCCCTGTTACTATCACTGTCTGGGTTCCTGTCTCGCCGCCTGCGTTCCCTACCCGAACTCAAGGTGGTGAGGTCAGCGGCGAGCTTCCTGCCGGCCCCCTCGGCGGCCGAACTGGGCAGGGCGGGGAACTTGGCCGCCCTACCCCGTTAGGCTCCCCGGGAAGGGGTGACCCGGCCCCCAAGGACTGCTGCAGCTGGACGTGGGGGCTGTCGCCCTAGCCTTAAGGGTCTCTTAGTGGTCTTGGGCTCAGCCCTGATGTGGGCTGGGAGTCGGTGGCCTTGGCCGGGCAGGGTTGTATCGGAGCGTCCATTTTTCTTGCCAGACAGTCCTGTGTTGTTTTTTCTCAGCTGCAGAGACCTGTGGTGATTAGTTAACTAATTCAACAAACGGGTCCTTCGGTGTGACAGACACTGCCAGACAGACTGCAAGACGGAAAAGATCGAGAGTGGTGTGGTGAGTGCTGTGTACCGAGGGAGCACCGGACTGCAGGAACTTGGCAGAGGATGGGATGTCTCAAGCCTGAGGGCTTCTGGGAGGCGATGACCCATGAGTTGAGTTGGTCAGATGAAGACTGCTGCTGTTAAGTGCTATAGTGTAGCGACCCTGTAAAGGGTTTCTAAGGAGCAGCTAGAGAACTTGAACCACTGACCTTGCAGTTCAAGCAGCTTTGCAGTCTGGCACATTAACCCACAGCGCCACACCAGGACTCCAGATGAAGACTGGAGAAAAGGTTACCTGGACAGAGGAACAGTCTGTGTAAGTTTGAGCAGACCTGGGCTAGCCTTAGCCTTTGTGGTACTTAGTGGCAGCAAGGTAATGTAGTAGAGACACTTTTGGGGAAAGCTGCCCATGGACCCTATCTGCAATAGTCTGCAGTGGGAGGAGAGTGCCTGGCACTGGGCCTAGCACTTAGAGGGTGCCCATGCAGCATGAGTGAATCAGGGTACTTCCTGCCTCAGACATTGCTGGACTGCATAGGTGTTCTAATCTGGCCCTTTAACTATGGTGTAGGAGAGCATTGGAATCCTGGTGTGCTGTGGTTCAAAGGTCAGCAGTTCAAACCTACTAGCGTTCCTCAGAAACACTATACAGGGTTACTAGGAGTTGGAACTGACTTGATAGTACTTAGCAACAACAAGGGAGCATCAGTGATTCTTCCAGGACTGAAGCTGGTATGCTTGTGCTACGCAACATCCCCAGCCCCAGCCTGCTTGCAGGAGATCTAGACCCTGAGAGCCAGGGTTGAGGAACATTATTTTGTAGCTTGAGGTTATCTGTAGAGATCCATCTAAGAATTTATAGAATGTTTTCACAAGCCACTGCTTTTTCTCAGCCTGTGTCATATCTGGGTCAGTAGGTTTCATGATTTAGTTCTCTGTTTTATGACCCAGGACTTCCTTTGGCTTGATCATAAACTGCCTCTGAAGTGTCTGGGGTGCAGACTTCACAGTGATTTCTGGGTTTCAGGGCCCAGCCAGCCTCTGTTCACTTCTCTCCCATCACAAGATGTTTGAGCTTTGACCCATTTTTTCCTAGGGTCTTTGTGTTCTCAGACAGCCAAGCTGTCCACTCTGTGGCCCAACCCAGAAAGCCACGTAGCAAGAAGAATGAGTTGACTGGGGCCTTATCCCAGAGATGTTGTCAGACTGCGCCACCTTAGTTCTTGGAGAGTCCAGCAGGCAGATGTGGTAGCAACTAAGTTGAGGCAATGCCTGGGGTTTGTGATAAGCTTTCCTGCCCTGTGGCAGCCTCTGAAATGGAGTGTCTGTGAGAGTGCTTGCTTTGCCACTGCATTTGCTTGACCACAGCTGATCCCTCTTCATCCCTTGAGAACCTCCTATGTCCCTGGCTTCTGCCTAGAGTGTGTCTGGGACTGAACATGAAGAACAAAGAGCAGGAGACTGTGGCAATGGGCAGTGGCCAGTGGCTATGCTATTCTTGCCCTTGTCTTGTGTAGCCCATAAATTGTCTGAGGTTGCTGCTTCCTGCTGGCAGCTTCATGCCAAGAGAGCATGCTCATTTGAGTGGGAGATTAGTGGGGAGTGGGAGGGGACAGAGGAGAGGAGAGCAGCTCAGAGGAATGAGTTGGGGGAGGGAATCTGGGGTCTTTTCATTTCCTGGAGAGAGAGCTTCCCTGTTTTATACTGCCCTCCCACATCTTTGGGAGGATCTGAGACAGTGCAAGGCCTTGGCCGATTTGTGGCCACGCTGGCTGATAGTGTGTAGGGTGTGTCTCTGGATCCTGGGATCTGTCAAGAGTTTAATTTCATGCAGATGGAGATTGGCAGGAATCTGTGATGCAGGCACGTGCAAGCCCAGACAGAGTGCTGGAGCAAGCATTAAACTTTGAAAAAGTTGTTCGAATTAGACAGTTTGGACTTTGAAGTACCCCAGGATATAGGACATTATTCTGTTCTGGAACTGAGAGGGCTAGTGAGTCTTGCAGTCTCTGGGGATTTGTGCTGGGAATGTGGAATGAGGGATGTTGTTCTTAAGTGCTCTTGAGTCAGTTCTGACTCATAGTGACCCTATATAGGGTCAAACCCATCTGGTGGGTTTAAACCACTGACCTTGCAGTTAGCAGTCCAATGATTATCCTATAGCACCAAACCAGGGCTCTGAAATGAGGTATGTTGTTGTTGTTAAGTGCCGTCGAGTCGGTTCCGACCCATAGCGACCCTGTACAGGGTTTCCGAGGGTGTAAATCTTTACGGGAGTAGAAAGCCTCATCTTTCTCCCGTGGAGCGGCTGGTAGTTTCGAACCGCTGACCTTAAGGTTCGCAGCCCAATTCGTAACCACTACGCTACCAGAGCTCCTTATGAGGTATTGTTGTTGTTGTTGTTGTTGTTAAGTGCCGTCGAGTCGGTTCCGACCCATAGCGACCCTGTACAGGGTTTATGAGGTATAGATAGTTTTTATTCACAGAAGGATCAGAGGGCTATGAATGTCTGAAACAGACTTCATGGAACCCTGTGTTTTTGTGTTGTTGAGTATCATCAAGTTGGTTCCCACTCATAGTGACCCTGCATAGAGTTTCCGAGGAGTGACTATTGAGCTTGAACCACCATCCTTGCTGTTCAAACTGAACTTGCAGTCCAGTGCATTAACCCATAGCGCCACACCAGGAGAGTGAGTTTTAATTCAGTTGTCACTTCAGGGTAGAGGATCAAGTGCTTGAATAGTATGTCCTACAGTTCAGATGGATTAGGACCAGTGTCTGCTCTAGATCATTCAGGAAGTGTTTGCTAGCAGTTAGCCTACTTTGCACCTGTGCTTTTGAGGGCCAGGGTGTGGCTGAGATCCTGAAGGCTAGTATTTGTCTGAGCCTGGAGTGAGCAGGCCAACGACTCAGAGTACATGCAATCCTAGAGCATTGGTCCCGGCCCCGGTCATTTCCCAGCAGAGCTTTCCTACCTTGCTGAGCTTTAGAGTCAGTATTGACCAGTTCCATTGTACTGCAATATGTTTAGCTCCATTCTCTCTTGAATTAAATATGTTTCATCTCTTCTAGGACATAGAGCTTACCTAATTTCTACCTTGTTTGCATCTTCATTATTTCCTAGGCTGGACCTTCTCCCATCCAGGGATTGGCTGACTTGTGTTGGGAGCTGTCTGCTTCAGGTCTACTATTGTTCCTCTGGTGCCCTGTTGGTGCTCATGGTGCTCACTGACAGATGTCTGTTCATTCAGTCCCTATGAGAGGTGGTGGTGGTATAGTTAGGTGCCATCAAGTCAGTACTGACTCATAGCGACCGGGTGCACAACAGAACGAAACACTGTCCAGTCCTGGGCCAACCTCACTATTGTGATGCTGCCACTTTGCCAGTCTATCTCTCTGGGGTCTTCCTCTGACCCTCCACCTTACCAAACATGATATCCTTCTTCAATGACTGGCCCTTCCTGACAATATGTCTGAAGTATGAGAGACAAAGTCTGGCCATCTTGGCCTCCAAGGAGCACTCTGGATGCACTTCTTCCAAAACGCATCTATTGGTTCCTTTGGCAGCCCGTGGCACTTTCAATATTCTTCTCCAACACCATAACTCAAATGCACCAATTCTTCTATGGTCTTCCTTATTCATTGTTCAACTTTTGCATACATATGAGGTTATTGGCTTGGGTCAGGTGCATCTTAGTCCTCAAGCTGACATCTTTTCTCTTAAACACTTTAAAAAGATCTTGTGCAGCAGATTTGCCTAATGCAATACATCATTTTATTTATTTATTTATTATAACTTAAATATATTAAATTTTCTTTTGTAATCATTGAAGATATGCATACCCTGTGAACCAGCAGTGTCACTCCCAGGTAGGTATACATTCAGAAAGATGGGAGCACATTAGCATCAAACTCAAGTACAAGGATGTTCACAGCAGCTTTAGTTTTAATGGCACAAAAGTTCCCGTGGCTTAAGTAGTTAATCAGAAACTGGGAAACAGCCCCTGGTTTTTTATTCACTCTACTTGCAAAGACTGTTCATAATATATTAGCAAGCAAATATTTTTAAGTGAAAGAGAATGGAAAAATCAACAAACATGATAAATACCACATCAGGGATACATGATAAATTCTACATCAGGAATACTGTGTTAACATTTGAGTTAGGAATCTCTGCTTGGGCTAAAACACTAAGATCAAATTCTACTGCGCCCGACTCCATACAAGCTGTTAAGTGCTGTCTCATAGCAACCATGTACAGGATTTTCAAGGAGCGGCTGGTGGGTTGGAACCACCAACCTTGTAGTTAGCAGTCCAGTGCTTATCCTATAAGCATCACACTAGGGCTCATGTAAGCTAGTCAGGACAAAATGAACAACACAGTTTTAATATAAACATGGAAAACAGATTTATGCAATATCACCATTTAGCATATATGCTGTGGCTGAAATACAATTCAGTGACATAAACCTGAAAATGTTCTCACAATTACTGGTTATTTAAAAGGCTTTAATTGATACAACTTTTTAGGTAAAATGGAGGAATTCTGAAGGTGATTTTCATTCTCCAGTTAGACTTCATTTTGCCTTTTTCAAAAACGGAAGAATCTATCAGATGATCCAAATCCTTTGTATCCTACCAGATGATCCAAATCTTCTTTAAAAGGATCATAGCCTTGTTCTTTTAAGCAACGTAGTGCCCAGAAAAGTTGGTCCCCTGGAGGGAATTCTTCCCAGGGAACCCACTCCCAACTTTCATTTTTTATAGCCTCAATGTTCTTTGGTTCTGAATCATGAGTGAAGTCCACCTCTCCTTTCATTAATATTGTGACATAATGGTAATTCTTTTTCTCAATGAAAGAATTCACAACCGAGGCAAAGCGAACATTTTTCAAGTAAAGAGCTGTTTCTTCTAAGGTTTCCCTTTGAGCACATTCTTCCCAGCTTTCCAACTAGTCACCACTACTCCTACTCTGACCCCAGGCTGCTGTCCCTGCAGCTTTTTGCTGGTGGCCATAGTGCATGGAAGATGCATTCGGCTGCGCGGGAAGTGGAGTGACTGACGGTCCCATCATTTGATCTCTTGACTGCTGCTTCCATGAGTGTTGATGGTTGATCCAAGAAGAATGAAGTCCTTGACAACTTCAATCTTTTCTCCATTGATAAGAATGTTGTTTATTGGTCCAGTGGTGAGGATTTTTTTTTTCTTTACATTGAGATGTAATCCATATCGAAGGCTGTGCTCTTTGATCTTCATAAGTAGTATTTTAAGTCCTCTTCACTTTCAGCAAGGAAGGTCATACCATCTGTATATTGGCAGGTTGTTAATGAGTCTTCCTCCAATCCTGATGCCATGTTTTTCTTCACATAACCCAGCTTCTCGGATTATTTGCTCAGCATACAGGTTGAATAAGTATGGTGAAAGAATACAACCCTGTCGCACACCTTTCTTAATTTTAAACCATTCAGTGCTCCCATGTTCTGTTCAAACAACTGCCTCTTGGTCCATGTACAGATTCCCCATGAGCACAATTAAGTGTTCGGAATACTCATACTTCACAATGTTGTCATAGCTTGCCATGATCCACACAATCGAAAGCCTTTGCATAGTCAATAAAGCACAGGTAAACATCTTTCTGATATTCTGTGCTTTCAGCCAAGATCCATCGGACATCAGCAATGATATTCCTCGTTCCACGATCTCTTTTGAATCCGGCTTGAACCTCTGGAAGTTCTCTGTCAATGTATGTTTGCAGCTGTTTCTGTATAACCTTTAGTAAAACTTTACTTGCATGGGATTTCAAAGAGATTGTCACATGATTTTGCATTCTGCTGGGTCACCTCTTTTTGGAATGGGCACAAATACGGATCTCTTCCAGTCAGTTGGCCAGATAGTTGTCTTCCAAATTTCTTGGCAGAGATGAATGAGTGCCTCCAGTGCCACCTCATTTTCTTCAATGATTTCCATTTTTATTCCATCAATTTGTGGTGGCTTGTTCTTTGCCAATTCCAACAATGCATCTTGGACTTCTTCCTTTAGTATATTATTGGCTCTTGATCATATGCTACCTCTTGAAACAGTTGAACATCAACCATTTCCTTGGTACAGTGACTTTGTGTATTCCTTCCATTTTCTTTTGATGCTTTCTGCATCATTCAGTAATTTGCCCAGAGAATCCATTAATGACAATAGTCGAGGCTTGAATTTATTTTTCAGTTTTCCCAGCTTGAGAAATGATGAGTGTGTTCTTCCCTTTTGGTTTTCTGACTCCAGATCTTTGCACATGTCATTGTCATATTTGACTATGTCTTCTTGAATTTACCTTTTGAAATTTTCTGTTCAGCTCCTGTGCCTCCTCATTTCTTCCATTTGCTGTAGCATCTCTACACTGGAGAGTAAGTTTCAGTGTCTCTTCTGACATCCATCTTGATCTTTTCCTAATGACTTTTTGCTTTCTTCCTGTATGCTGTTCTTGATGTCATCCCACAACTCTTCGGTCTTTGGTCTTTAGTGTTTAATATATCAAATGTTTTCTTCAGATGATCTTTAAATTCAGGTGGGATGTATTCAAAGTCATATTTTGGCTCTTGTGGACTTGTTTATATTTTCTTCAGCTTCAGTCTGAATTTGCATATGAGCAATTGATGGTCTGTTCCACGATCTGCCCCTAGCCTTGATTTGGCTGATGATACGAAGCTTTTCCACTGTCTCTTTCCACAAATGTAGTCAATTTGATTTCTGCATAGTCCATCTGGTGAGGTTCATGCATATGTTGTTTGAATTATTTTATGAATGTCTTTTATGTTAATTGAAAACATATTTGAAATGAACAAATCATTGGTTTTGCAGAATTCTATCATGCGAGCTCCAGCATCATTTCTATATGAGGTACAACATGACTAATCTTGATTTGTTCTTTTTGACTATGAATGCAACACCATTTCTCTTCAATTTGTCATTCCTGGCATAGTAAACCATGTGGTTGTCAGATTTAAACTACCAGTCCATTTCAGCTCACTAATGCCTTAGATATCGATGTTTATACATTCCATTTCATTTTTGACAATTTCCAAATTTTCCTAGATTTACCAATTCCTTCAATGCACCTTGGATGTCTTCTTTTAGTATCAATGGCTCTTGATCGTACATTCCATGTTCCAGTTATTAATGGATGTTTACAGCCATTTCTCTTCATTTTGAGTTGTGCCCCATCAGCAAATGAAGGTCCCGTGGGCTTTTCTCCCACGGGCTTTACTCCATTCGTGTCCTTATGGTCAACTCTACTTTGAGGAGGCAGCTCTCCCCCAGTCGCATTTTGGGTGCCTTCAAACCTGAGAGGCTCATTTTCCGGCTCTATATCTGACAGTGTTTCTCTACTATTCATAAGGTTTTTAGTGACTAAATGTTTGGAAGTAGTTCGTCTCTCCTTCTTCTAGTCTGTCTTTGTCTGGAAGCTCATCTGAAACCTGTCCACCGTGGGTGACCCTGCTGATATTTAAAATACCCATGGCATAGCTTCCACAATCACAGCCACTCACAGGCCACCACAGTATGACAAACTGACAGACGAGTGGTGGCTATAAGATGTAGGTCCCCATATTGTCTCCATTATAAGCTGAAGTCCAGAGAGGCTTGTAACTTGTTCAGAATTATAATGCCAAGGAGTGGTGGTTGAGCTGGGAGTTAAATCTGGGTCTGTCTGACCCCAGGGCAGGTGTACTAGTCCATGGACCTGTGCTACCTTACCTTCAGCTGGGCTACGGGCTGTGACATCTGGGATAGGAGTGACAGCTCACCTGAACTCAAAGTAGCATTTTGCTGCCTTGGGATCCATGTTGCTGTCCTCTGGTGGGATCTTACCGGGTTGTCAGGAAGCTGCTTTGTGAACCAGGATAAAGTCTGGGGAGTGGGAGCGGGGAGAGCAGGGAGCAATATCAGTAGAAAGAGTATTTTGTGGTTCTCTTACTGGGTTTGAGTCAATTCTGCCATTAACTTGCTTTAAGATGTCAGATGTGTAGAAAACCCTCGTTCAGCCCCAGCTAACCTATTGGTGAAATGAAGATGATTATCTAATTTACAAGGCTTTAGTGAGGATTAGCTGGTAAAACATAAACAGTGACTATCTTAGCCTGGAGTCCTATTGTGGCACTGTGGGTTAATGCGCCAGACTGCAAATCCCTTTGAACTACAAGGTTGGCAGTTCAAGCTCACCAGCTGCTCCTCGGAAACCCTATACAGGATCGCTATGAGTCAGAACCGACTCAACGGCACTTAACAACAACAACATCTTAGCCTAGGTTCCCAGAAAACAGCCTGATGTGTTAATGCTTTGCTGGAAGGTAAACTGTGAGGCCAAGTGGACAAAGGGAAGAAGAGTGAGGTGGGGAAGGCTGGGAAGCAATTACAGGCTGTGCTTGTTAAGTCTTCCAGGACATCTCTGGGATAAGGCTCCAGAAATTCCATGCCTCAGAACAATTAATCTTGGGGAGGCCTGGGGAAGAAATTTATCTGCTGACCTGCTGTTTTCTGCCCTTGATTGAACAGAGCTGTCGCAGGAGTTAGCACCTTCTCACTCCTTGGTTGCACTGACAGAGCCTTTGGAAGCCACTGGAGAAGCCAGAAAAAGAAGCCTTGGTGGCTCTGTATAAGCACTGGACTGCTAACTGCAGGGTCAGTGGTTCAAAGCCACCAGTTGCTCCATGGAAGAAAGATGAGGCTGCCTATTCCTGTAAAGAGTCACAGTCTCAGAAAACCTAGATAGGGTCGCTGCGAGTCAGAATTGACTTGATGAGCGGGTTTGATTTAGCTTGGATTGGAGAGGCCAGATGCTGGACCAATTCAGCGGCACTTCATCTGAGGCTGGAAGCAGTGGGAGGAGCCAGAGACTCTGGCATGGACCCACAGTCTCCTTCACTGGGTCTGAGGCAGAGCAAGTGGCAGAGGACCCAGGAGACAGACAGGCCGAGAGAGTGTGAAGTGGTATGTAATGAACATCTGATATAGTGGTGTATGGATTTTGTCTTTGTGTGTAATCCCTTCTTATGAATTAATCTTATCCAGTCTGCCAAGTCTCTGCCAAGCCCAGCGTGGCTTTTGCATGTCCATTTTATCAGCCTTCTCAATGCCCAGTTACTGAAGCAGGAGAACCATGGTGTAAGGTGGCCATCAATATGTTCATGTACCTGATAGAGAAAATGTGGAGAAACCAATGAACAGTTAGGCACCATTAGGTTCTTGGTGACGGAGAATATTTTCTCCATGAAGTAGTTGTTTCAAGTATGAAACCTGGAATTGTGAGATGGGGTTGAAGAGGGTGGCAGGGCCAGGTCACTCAGAGTCAAAGAGGTCCTTTGAGCTAAGGCATTTGGCCTTTATCCTGAGGGCAGTGGAGAGCGTTTGGAGAGGTTCTGTCCAGGGGAGAGAGACTAAATGAAGGACTTCAGTTAACCCACGCTGGCTACTGTATAGAGCAGAGGTGGGAGGAGGCCGGATGGTGTGTGGAGAGCCAGTGCAGGTAGGGGTAAGGTAACAGTCAGGGGAGTTATTTGGATGTGTTTAGACAAGGGTGATTGTTGAGGCTTGACATCAGGAGAGTAGGGCCCCTCACATCTTTCCTGGGGTACTGGTGGCGCCTTGGACATCCTGTGCTTTGGTGGTGGCACCTCTTGGAACCTCTACACAGTTCCTCCAGATGCAGCTCATGTGTACCCCATCTGCTGAGCACTCAAGGCCCTCTGCTTTGCCTTCCCAAGCTGGCATCTTTGGGAGTCAGTGCCACTGGGTAGAGCCCTGTCCAGACAAGTTTTGGCCCTTCACAGAAGGCAGGCAGCCTTTTGTTCAGTGCCGGGCAAAACCTGCTTGTTCTTAGCAAACCCATGTTCTGTCTCTGGGCTGCTAAATATATTGTTTAAACTCATGCTCTTGCATTTGGGTTGCAGCTGGGAGCTTGGCAGAAGATCCTGATGATGAGGTAAGGGGAGAAGCTAAGGACACTGTTAGTTTGTATTTGGAAACATCTTTTCATGGCCATTTGGCCAAGTTGCAAACATCGTTTTCAAAGAGCAGGCTTAGAGGGGCCTCTGGTTGTGTATCTTGGAATTGCCCAGTATTTAGAAACAGTGTTTTAGTTGCCTGGTGAGTGAATCACTGTAGCTGGGGTGTTGGCAGGCTTTGGACAGACTGCACGTTGGGGTCCAAACTCTGACACATCTGTTGGAGTCTATTTGAGAAGGACCGATTTTTTTTTTTTTTCTTTTTATTTGAAGCATGTTATAAAATATTTTTAAAGCTCCTATTGAATTCCTTGTAGAAAGATTAGGAAAAACAAATGAGTTTAAAGAGAAAAATAAATGGATTTCACTAAGATCCAATTAGATTTATAACTCTCTTCTTGTATATATACACATTAATTTTTCCTTACCAAAATGGAATCATAGAGTACACAATGCTTTTCTCATCTGGCAGTATGTTTTGATCTTTACACTACATCATTGGGCATGAATTGTTCATTCTTAATGGCTACATAACAATACATTATGGGTAAGAAATAAAATTTCTAAAATCTAATGCTATATTTTACTCTCTTGAATCAATTTGTGATGAAGTAGTATCTGGGTTCCTAATACAGGCCAAAGGCATGGCACTGTGGGTTTATGCGTCAGACAGCAAAGCCATCTGAACCGCAATGTTGGTGGTTCAAGCTTACCAGCTGCTCCTAGGAAACCCTATACAGGGTCACTATGGGGCGGAACTGACAGCACTTAACAACAATGTAACAATTCTTGTAATGAAGAAACGTGGCTGTTTTTTCTTGAGTCCTATAAGGCATCCAGGTGTCCTGGTGTAGTGCTGTAGGATAGGCACTGGACTACTAACCACCAGGTCGGCAGTTCAAACCCACCAGCTACCTATACCTGTACCCTATACAGGGTTGCTGTGAGTCAGAACTGACTGAATGGTACTTAGCAACAAACAACAACAATAAGGCACAAAGCGTGGTCAGTATCACCAGGGTGGTTGGAAAGGGGTGGAGAGGTTTCTCTCTCCTCTGAACTTGTTACCTGATCTCTGAAGAGGTATGCAATTGCAACTAGTAATACACCAACCTGCCTGGGCCCTGCTTTCCCTCTACTCCAGCTCTGAGGGCCAGCCAGCTGGTCCCTCACCACCCACAGACATTTGCTCCTGACCCTCCACGCACATACAGAACGTGCTCTCCTGAGCTGAACACTTGAAGTGCACACAAGAGTGAAAGCAGCTTGTAGAATCCTGGGTCTACAAGGGAGCAGGCCTGCAGCCAGAACAGGGAAAACATCCAAATCGGTTTGCTTTTTTTCAATGACTGGCTTTCCTCTGACTCCTAACTCCTTAATGGACCCCTTAGCCTAGTACTCCCCACCCTGCAGTAGGCTCTGGGACTGGCAGGTACCTGAGGAATGGTGCCATTCGCTTATTCCCTCCTCTTCCAGATACAGGTGCCTGGGGCTGTGGCTGGCTTTCTCTCAGCCTAACCTGGAACCACAACAGGTTGGGATTTCTTCTGAAAGGATGAAGTGAAGACTGGTGGGTGTAACTGTATTTAATTGGCGATGGCATGCAAAAAATAGATGGACGGCCTCTAGTCAGCTCAGATAAGGCTTACATTTGAGTGGAAGCATCTGTCTTCCCTGTGCTCTCTCCTAATAAGTTTCCATTTGAGCACTCCTGTAGATTTAGTTGAAGTGGAAGCGGGAAGAGAAAGGGCTGGCAGAGCTAGGCCCAGATGGGTGCTGGTTCTTCAGCCATGGGAGGATACCTCAGGTGGGTCAGCTGGCCTTCTGGTCATGCTGTGGGTTGCTCAGCTAAGCTAGGCACCACTGTCTAATGCTGCCATTGTGAATATAGATCCACTGTCAGTAGGCTTACCCCAGGTTGCACTTGCTGCCCTAAGAGTTGGCTTTGGGTATTTGTAGGTGGGGGAGAAGACAGAAACTGGCCTCTGCACCATGTCCGCAGCCCAGCCGAGACCAGCCTGAAGTTTTGGCTGACAGTGGTTTATTGATTTTTGTATCTAAAGGCCTAGCTCACTGCCTTTAGCCAATATTTGTGAATAAGAGGTGGCTGGCTTGGGAGGACAGTGTCTGCTGAAGTTACTCACTACAGAGGAGCAGTGTCTTCCTGGCATTGCCTACCCTCCTGACTGCTCTCCGTGCACAGGTGCAGACTGGCAGGGCTCCGTTTATCCCTCTTCTGGCTGGCCATGTGCTGGGCCCCTCACCTATGGGGCACATAGCACATTGTCATGTTCTTTTCCTGTTGTCGTAGCTCCTGTACTGTCATAGGCAGGAAGCCGTGTGCTATATCTGGGTGCTCAGGATCTGACATTGCCCTGGCACTTGTGTGGGAAGGAAGGATAGAGCCAGACAAGCAGTCTATGAAATGAGAAGGGGTAGACCCAGATCAGGGTTGATAGACCATTAGAACCGAGGGGACCTTACTCGCAGAAGGGGGTCAGCCTTCTTACGTGGCAGTAGGTTACCAGGAGTCAAGAGGGGTTGAACCTTTCTCAAGAGCAGGTGGCCTCACAGATCAGGGCCCAGAACTTATTTCATGTCACTAGTCTAGTTCCATACCCCACACTCTAGCCATTGGTGATCCTGAATGTACTTCTTAGCTTCTGTGTGTTAGTCTGTGGGACGTTGGCATGTTTGAATATGTGTCATGTTAACACACGTGTTAAGTATCTCTTCACCTAAGTTATTCTTGTTTACTATGTTGATTTAATGACTGTTACTAAATGCCTTACAGACACTGACCCCTGTGACCATGAAACCTCAGGTGTCCATGCTGTTGATGACCTGGTTTGGTGTCCTGGGCTGTGCATGGGCCGAGTTCTTCACCTCCATTGGTATGAGCCAACAGGGTTATAATCTATTTGAGCTACCTTTAGCTCAACTGCCAGGGGATGTCACTGCCCGAGACCTGTTCTCCTTCATGCTGGATGGGTTCATCCACTGCCTTTGACCACTTCTGGGGAAGGAGAACTTATAGAATTGCTTTTCTCCTCTGATGAGCTGGATGTCCTGGGAGCCAGCTGTCCTGATTGGACCTTACTCCCCGGGAAGCGCAGGCTGTTTCTTGATGGTTTGGCCTTTCTGACAGCCTTTCCCCTGAATCAGAGAGTGATTCTGAGTAGAGGACACTCTGTGGCCCGTGATGCACTTATTCCAGACACCTCCTTGGGTGCCTCTCCCTCTTTCTGTTTGAAGCTGGTGGTCAGGATCTTGTGAGTGCCTAGGGTCTGTCTCTGTAACTCTGTCACCCCCTCCCTAGAGCTGACATCCATTCCCCTGACTGGTGTTCTGTGTCTGAAGGAGGGAGGCTGGATGTCCCTCCATCTCTCACTGGCCCTTTCTTCTCTCCCTTTAGGGCACATGACAGACCTGATTTATGCGGAGAAGGACCTGGTGAGGTCTCTGAAGGAGTACATCCTTGTGGAGGAAGCCAAGCTCTCCAAGATTAAGAGGTGTGTGGTATCCTAGGTCTTCATACTCCCCTTGAGTCGCCTTCCTGTCCCTCAGGAGCCAGGGTGACCATTAGAGGAAGCCCTGAGAGGACGATACAGGACTGGTCTGTAGTGACTTCGTGCCAGTCCTCCAGAGTGTAGTACGTAGAGTCTTTGGTTTTATTTTTGTTTTCTTCTTTCTATCCAAGAGCCTTTTTGTTTACAACAGGCTCTCACCACTTACCTAGCTTAAGGGGCTGGAAGTATCAGTGGGGAAATACGGTATTTATAATTACCTCTGCAAGTAAGGGGTCCTGGCTCTCAGCATGGAAATCGTCACTGGTTAAGAGCTGTTTCCTCTGGTTCCACAGTTGGGCTAACAAAATGGAAGCACTGACCAGCAAGTCGACTGCTGACCCAGAGGGCTACCTTGCCCACCCCGTGAATGCCTACAAACTGGTGAAGCGGTTGAACACAGACTGGCCAGCACTGGAAGACCTTGTCTTGCAAGACTCGGCTGTAGGTGAGGGAGGGAGGCTGAGCAGGTGATTGGCTAAGCTGGTATGCTTGTGTCCTTACCTGTCCTGGTATGTGTATGTGTCTGCTCCTGTCTTAGGGCTGGGTGTGTGAATGTGGACTCTTCTAGTCCCACGACTCTCTCCTTGTCCTGTGAGGCTCTAGCACTTGGTCGCCCTTGTTTATTTGTTGTTAGTACAGTCCCACATCTAACTCTGTACTCGTTAAGCAATAAAGAAACCCAAAGCTGCTGCTGTTGAGTTGATTCTGACTCCTGATGCCCCTGGTGTTACAGAGTAGCACTGCTCCATAGGGTTTGTTTCACTGTAATCTTGAGGGAAAGCAGCCCTGGTGGTGCAGTGGTTAAGTGCTTAGCTGCCGCTCCAAAGGTATAGCAGTCTTCCTTTGTAAAGATTATTGTTGTTAAGTGCCGTTGAGTTGATTCTGACTCATAGTAACCCTGTATAGGGTTTCCAAGGAGCAGATGGTGAGCTTGCAGTTCAAACAAGTTTACTGTTTGACGCATTAGCCCACAGCGCCACACCAGGACTCCTTGTAAAGATTGTTGTTGTTGTTATGTGCTGTGGAGTCGGTTCCGACTCATAGCGACCCTGCATAGGGTTTCTGAGGCTGTAAATCTTTACAGGAACAGAAAGCCTCATATTTCTCCCACAGAACAGCTGGTAATTTCCAACTGATGACCTTGTGGCTTGCAGACCAATTCGTAACCACTACACTACCAGAGCTCCTTTTGTAAAGATTGTTGTTATGTGCCGTGGAGTCGATTCCGACTTATAGCGACCTTGTACAGGATTTCTGAGGCTGTAAATATTTACAGAAGTAGAAAGCCTCATCTTTCTCCCACGGAACAGTTGGTAGTTTCGAACTGCTGACCCTGAAGTTAGCAGCCTGATTTATAACCACTACGCTACCAGAGCTCCATGGAAAACCTATGGGGGCAGTTCTTCTTTGTCCTTTAGTGTTCCTATGACTTGGAATCTACTCAACAGTAATGTGTTTGGGGTTTTTTGTTTTGTTTTTTTTTTTGGTTTTAACCTTTATGGAAGCAAATCACCAGACTTTTTTTTTTTTTTTTACCTGTGGTCCTTACTGCTGGGTAAATTTGAACTGCCAATCTTTAGGTTAGTAGTTGTTGTTAAGTGCCACTGAGTTGGCTCTGACTCATAGAGATCCTACATAGGGTTTCCAAGTTGCCGGCTGGTGTGTTTGGAGCCACTGACCTAGCGATTCAAACCAACCTTGCGGTCCAGTGCATTATCCTGCAGCAATGTACCAGGACTCCTTCATAGTCAGCATAAACGACATTTGTGCCACCCAGGGACCTCCATTAAACAGTAATTCCCCATTACTCTTTCTACAGGGATACCTGGTGACAACAGTGGCTAAGTGCTCGACTGCTCACTGACAATAAAAATACATGTTTTTATGATCAGTTATAATTCTTATTCCTACTGTTTAGTGCTAAGTACAATTAGCACTCCAGTCTTTATGCTTTTTTTTTTTTTTTTTTTAATATTGTGAATTATGTGATAGTTTACATGGGAGAACATTAGCTTTACATTCATCCTATTGTAGATCATTTCATTGCCATGGTTACAATCCCCTCCATGCGTCATCAACCAACCAAAGGGTATATACCCTGCAAGCCTGCACACAGTCAGCACACAGCCCCTCTCCCTCTCTGGGTCTAGAGTCCCCAGCTGCTCCATCTCTCCATGTCATCATCTTTGCCTCCATCCCTGGCGTCACTGTTTCTCTGGGTAGGGTCCCACATTCCGCTCCTTTCCCTTGATGGTCATAGAGATCTCCGTTCCTGGCCTGCAAAGTCAACCACTCCCCTCCTTTTGCTACAAAAAGTCTACCTTTGCATTTCCAACCCTCAGTCAGTCTTGATAGCAGTTATTCACTATTGTACCACAAGAATCCTATCCCCATCTCCTTACATCAGCCTTGCCCAGACAGATTGGATACTACTTAGTGGAGATTCTACCTTCCTCTGTGCCCTCTGGATCTAGGCTCCCTCTTGAAAGCTTGTAAGCCGGTAACTTCTTGACTTTGTACCCCACCCCCCATCCCCGCCCATTTTGGGTAGTCAATGTCCATGTTACCCATCCCTCTCTACCCTGTGTACCGAGGGGATTGGAATGATCCTCGCTGTAAAGATTTGTTCCCTTTTTTGAGCTACTGCATCCGTAGGTGTAGGTCAAGTTCATCAAATTGTATCAGATTACTCTTTTTTTCCTTCTTCTTCTAGTTGAGCTCTGATCATCTAGCTATTGGAGCCAGATCAAGTGGGTATTATCTGCATGTATGGGTGTTCTTATGCATAGCCCCTCCCTTCATATCAGCTGGACACTTCACTCTCCACTCTAGTCCTCTGTGGCTATGTCACTGACTCTGGGCCCAAGAGTCCCTAGGTCTTGTCAAACTGCTGGACAACCAGGTGTATTCACAGGAGTCTACTGAACATGGTAGGACTTAGCTCACAGCTTCACTGCTGTTTTTCCCTCACTTCCTTTATTGATGACCAACATGGTCACCAGTCAGACCACATGTCTGCTCGTGTACTCCCCTTGAGTCTTAGTCTTGGAAGGGGTTTGTCCTGAGGAGACCCGACCACTTGCCTTGATGTCTCCTGGGTGAGCAACTTGCTTGTTCTTGTAGCAGTCAGTTAGACTGCCATTATTGTTTTTAATTTTTCCTGTCGGTCTTTCTTTCAAGAAGTATCTTCTGTTCTTCTAGCTGCTCTAGGCTGGTCTGCTTATGCTTTCAAGTAGAAATTTCCCATCTCAGAAGATTCTGGATGGGCTTCAGGATTCCACCTATGATTTAATGCAATGCAGAGGCTCCACAGGAAGCCTCCTCACTTTTAAAAAAAGTAGAATCACAGGTAGATACCAGGAGATGCTTTCAGGGGCCAAAGCGTTAATGAAAATGAGCTGGGTGGTGGGGCTGAGGCAAGCTGCAGAGTGTGAGCTTGCATTCCCATTGATACCTTGTGCATACACAACATGCCAACTCATTGGATGTGAGGTTGTTTCCAAATAACCAGAAATGAATAGCTGAGTGTCCCTCTGGATTATCTCCTTGGGATAAGTTCCTAGATGTAGTCATTGGAGATCTGAGGGTGAGTGGTTTTAGAGTCCTTGATTGTGGCAGGACTTTTATGTTCTTCACACTTTCCTCTCAGTAAGATGTGGTGGGGGACCCTCCTGACCCGAGGCCCAAGCTTTGGACTCCCTGCCTGTCCTCCCTGAGCTGGGAGTGCTGATTAACTTCAGACTGGTTGTCTCTGTGGCTGAGCTGGGCTGGGCTGGGGGCAGGGTGGCCTCCAGAGAGGGATTGGTGAAGTCAGCTGGGCTGGAACTCTGCCCAGTGAACTCACTGCCTGCAGAAGCCACAGCTGCATTTCTCAGACCCCGGCCTCCCAGCCTGGACCTGGAGCTCAGAACAGGCCATTCTGCCTGCTCTGCGGGAGGCTGAGCCCTGCTCAGATGACCTCCTGCCCACCAGCCTTGTTCTCCACACTCCCAGCTGCACCACTAACATCTAGCTCCTTTAGAAACTCTTGTAATTACTTGGCAGGAGGCAGAAGAGGCTCAGACAGTAGTAGGATGTTTTTCTCTCTGCCAGAGTTCTAGCCCCTGAAATGAGGGGGCCATGCTGGCAGTCTGGCTGTTCCTAGAGTCACACTTCTGTTTTTCTAGATTCTAAATTCTTAAGTCTCTGACTTTTTTGCTGTGAGGCAGACAGGGTTGCATCTTGGTCCCTGGGTCCCCAGGCATGGCTGAAAGTGGGTGTTTGAGCCTGAGGTGATGAAGTTGGGTGGCAGAAGGTGCTACTGCCCTTGGAAAGAAGCCTGGAAGGAACATCCTAGAAGTTCCCCTCCTAGTTATTGGCCACAGGCAGTATCAAAGCCACTGAGTCAGTCTGGCAGGGCCTGGTTGTACCCCGAGTCCTATTAGGGTAGTAACAGGTGCAAATCCTGCTTTACAATCAGGGTTTGGAGCCCCAAAGCGAGGTACCTCCTTAGGGGTAGTTCTGTGGTCAGGGCCTCTCTTGGGCACCATATTTGGAGAGCTCATTCCATGAATTCATGGCAGATCTGAGGGGGAGGAGTACACTAGAGAGCCAAGCAAGGCCCAGTGTGGTCTCTCAGCATTCCTCACTCACCTTGTTGCTGGTTCTGGCCAGATAGTCTGTGAGCTGGCAACTGTGGGTGGGATGAGGCAGCACCAAATGCCTGCAGGACTCTCCCTTTCTGAATGCTGAGGACCAGTGGTCAGTAGTGAGTGGACAGCTGGGCTCTCTGAGTTGACCACTGTGGGCTAGAGTCTGGTTACCTGGACAACCCAGTAAATAGGGATCAAACTTTTCCATGTGATTCATTTTCCACTGGGTAGCTGAGAAGTCCTCCCTGAGTCCTCTCCTGTGTCCCTCTCAATTACTCTTTCTGTCCTTGGTCCATTCTCTCTGCAGAGTCTGACTCTGTGCTTTGGAGGGAAAACTCCCAAACTCCCCTGAAGGTTAACCAGTGTGTGGGACCATTCTGTCAGTTACAGACAGGCAGCACAGGCTGTAGGTACCGTGAGGAATAAGAAAGGAGAGGGCCCCACCCCACAGACTAGGCTCATCAGGGAGGGAGGGCTTCAGCCTTTGAAGGAGGAGGTGAGCAAATTCAACTAGACAGATTCGTGGGTGCCTCTCTGGCCCCTCGTGACATTCTGCTCATGGGTCTCATTCTTGGTCTCTTGTTTGGAAGGTTTTATTGCCAACCTCTCAGTGCAGCGGCAGTTCTTCCCCACTGATGAGGATGAAACGGGAGCTGCCAAGGCCCTGATGAGGCTTCAGGACACATACAAACTGGACCCAGACACAATTTCCAAAGGGGAACTTCCAGGTAATTCACCCCTCCAGACGTTGCCTGTCTTATGTGTGTCTTGTTGATGGCTGGTCAGGTTGGAGCCACCACAGACTTGGGCTCTTTACCTGCAGTTGCGCCATCACCTCTAGCTAATCCTTTCTTATTTCCGATTGGTGCAAGTCTCCCATTCACAACCCATCTTGGTGGCTTTCCTCCTGTGCCCTGTATCTTAGAGACAGCTGGGATTGCTGGTCAGCAACTTCTTCAGCCTCTGGCCCCATAGCCCCACAGAGATCTGCATCCAGACTCACTTTCATCTCCTGTCCTCCTATGTCTTCATGGCCAACGTTGATACCTGGATACACTGTCCCCTGTCCTGTGCCTGCCTCAATGACATGCTTTGCACCTGTTCACTCTCCAGCTCTGTGGGCTCTTCCTCCTGAGCTCACACAGACTCATCTTGCTCATCTGACAAACACCCGCCCTCAGGAGCCAATGCTCTTATGAGTCTGCTGCTGAGAGATCGCTTCACCTCCTGGTTAGGCTGCTAGGTTTTAGTAGACACTTTCTCTGCTCTTTCCACATACTCTTCTGCAAGGAACTGTCTTCATCCATGACTCCCACCTATGTTGTCTTATGGATTCAATCAGAACATTTTCCCTATCCTTCAGGCTCCCATCACCTGTCTCTGTGTACTCATAGGACCTTCCTGTCTTCTGAGCATGTCTCCTCATTGGGCTTTCTGGGTTCCCCTATAGCAAAGCTCCCTTCCCACTTGGGAGATGGGGAATCTGAGGCTAGGAGATTGACTATGAACCCCAGATGGTGCAGGGCCAGTCTGGCTGTGCTCCCTGCATTAGTGGGCCTTTGGGTTGTGGTCTGAAGCGTTGGTGTGGTTCTGCTGGGGTGGTGCCCCCATTCCATTGGCCCAGGTGGTTCCCATTCAAGAACCCATCTCTCTAAGCCACAGGATCTCTAGAGCCTGATTATTTGTCTCACCTGCTGCAGGAACCAAGTACCAGGCCATGCTGAGCGTGGACGATTGCTTTGGGCTGGGCCGGTTGGCCTACAATGAAGGGGACTATTATCATACAGTGCTGTGGATGGAGCAAGTGCTGAAGCAGCTCGATGCTGGGGAGGAGGGCACCACAGCCAAGGCGCAAGTCCTCGACTACCTCAGCTATGCTGTCTTCCAGCTGGGCGACCTGCACCGTGCACTGGAGCTCACCCGCCGCCTGCTCTCCCTTGGTGAGGAGATTCGTGGGAAGGCAAGATGGAGAAGTGGGCTTCTGCTGGCTACTGCCTGATCCTTCCTGGGACTGTGTCACCTGACCTGTCACCTGACTGGTGACTAATGCCTTACTGATTTCAGGCCCAATCCAACTTCCAGCCAGCTCCTTACCCCCCTCTGTCCTGGCCTTAGCCCTTGCTGATGAACACATGCAGGTCTGTGACACCCCTAGCCCCACCTGCTCCCTTTTTTCAGTGGGGCTCAGTGCTGTGGGGCATCTGCCGCACTGCAGGGTGGGGCCTTCACTGCGTCAGGAGCGGCTCAGGAGGTCAGCTGTACTTCAGGGTCACCCCCGACTAATTTAGTGACCTGAGGTCTGTTGGGGATGGGCCATGCCATTGGTGTTCTAGGTGTATTGTGGTGTTGGACTGAAGGAGGTCAAAATCAGTGTCTTTAAGATCCATCTTTTGCACCTTTTACTAGTACATGGGATCATTGTAGTCTGGCATTTCACAGACCAACAAAAAACTTTCTGATGTTGCTTCTTTTCACAGGGTCCTGCATCTGATGTCAGCTAGCATGTGCATGTCCTGCAGGACTGGCGTAGGAAGAAAGCTTTGTAGATTCTGTCGATTTACTAAGAGCCTTGGATAGGGGGTCAAAATGCCTGGATTTTTCTTTTCTCACCTAAGTTTCCTAACATCTTAGGGCCTCGATTTCGTTACCTGAAGAGTGGGACAGTAATTCTGCCAAGCCTACTCCTTTGGGTGTTGAGTGGTCCAGAAGATGAAGCAGTGCAGTGTCAGATGGCTGTTTTTTTTGCTGGCATTCAGCCTGCCTTCTAGCTGGGGTCAGCACGTGATATAGCCCCCAGTCAGTCATGCATACACTAGGGGATGGGGTGACTAGCACCCAGCACCTAGCCATGTCATCAGGAGGCAGGACTCTGGATGGCTTCTCTGGACCTGAGTCGCTGGAAAATCCCGGGAGGCATGAGAGGAGAGCCCCAGGGGCTTACTGGCTGGCGAAGTGTCACCCCTTTGTTCTTTCTTTCTCCTCTCTGACCACAGTGGGCAGATCCTCTGTTGATTTATTGTCTGACCAGCGAACCCTGGTTAGAAGGCTGTGGAAGGCAGGCTGCTGCGTGCAAGTGAGACGCTGGGAGAGAGAAGTGCTTACAGAATGATTTCTCTGAATGCCCTAACAGATGCTTGTGGTTTCCTTTTCCTCCTTGTTCTTTGCTTTTTCTAGACCCAAGCCATGAACGGGCTGGAGGGAATCTACGGTACTTTGAACATTTGTTGGAGGAAGAAAGAGAAAAAATGTTATCAAACCGAACGACAGAAGCTGAATCAGCAACTCTGGAAGGCATCTACGAGAGGCCTGTGGACTACCTGCCTGAGAGGGATGTCTATGAGAGCCTGTGCCGTGGGGAGGGTGTCAAACTGGTGAGATGCCTGAGGGATAGAGGGGCACAGGCTGCAGACCTGGACTTTGGCTCTGGATATGCAACTCAGTCTGTAGGTACTTTTCTCAGCATCTCCTCCAGTTCTTTGTAGCATCTGTTGAAGCTGAAATGTGGGTGTTCTTTCCAGCCTAGGGCAGAGATTGTCTCCCCAATGCTAGCAGAGTTTCAGACCTCTAAGTCATGACTGAGCTTCCCTCCCCACCCCGATCTGCCTCGCTTTTGCTTGATTTCCTACTGTGTAGAAAGCCATGGGTATAGATGAGTCCCAGACCCCATGGGAAGTCACGGTATAGCAGAGAGTAAAGTCTCTGTGGTAAAGACTCAGCATATGTAGAGCTGAGTATCAGCCTCTGAGATCCCTGGGCCTCTCAAGGTGGCTGAGGTTGGGGGCAGGCTCTTAGCCTCTCCTGGTTCCTACTGGCTTCTTTGCATAGGAAGTCTTTCCCCAGCCCTTTAAATCTTTTTGAAAGGGAGAGGTCAGGAATCAGCCTCCACCACAGGGCTTCTGGGCATGAGTTATTCCTGAGGGAGAGGAAAAATTGCATGGTTTGTGAAGTGACATTTCTGCCAGTCAAGCTGAGGAGTTTTTGGTTCCTTCTGGGGCTGGCAGGGTGGTGCGGGCAGCTGCTAGACATGGGGCATAAAACTGTTGTCTGCAACCAGGGGAGGCTGGGCTCGGGGCTCAGATTACACAGCTCAGGGCTTGTCACTCTGTGTTTCCCAGACACCCCGGAGACAGAAGAGGCTTTTCTGTAGGTACCATTATGGCAACAGGACCCCACAGCTGCTCATCGCCCCTTTCAAAGAGGAGGACGAATGGGACAGCCCACACATCGTCAGGTACTACGATGTCATGTCTGATGAGGAAATCGAGAGGATCAAGGAGATTGCGAAGCCCAAAGTAGGTGTCTCTGCAGGCCCTTCTCGGGTTGCTGCAGAGCATGTGCTCCCTCTCAGCCCTCATACCACGGGGACGCTCGTTTGCTTACCCTGCCGGCCTCTGTCAGTGTCTGGCATGAGTATATCATGTGGTACTGAGATGCCGCAGACTCAGTCTGTCCAGTGGGGAACATAACATAGAGGAAGGGCTCGCTGTGAACACCAAATGTAGCTGGTGCAATGACAGAGGCCACACTGGGAATAGGGCCGGCCCATGGTGAGACTTGGCAGTTTCACCTGGAGCTCTTGATAGGGTCTGTGGACAAAGAGATTAGCTTAGAGAATGTTCACCTTTACAGCCAGGAGACACTGTCTCTCCATTTAGTCATGTCTTTTACACTTATAAGCACCTTGATCATTTCTTGTTAAGTTTATTTCTAGGTTATTTTTTGTTGTTGTTGTTTTTAAAGTCCTGGTGTGGTGCTGTGGGTTAAGGCGCTAGACCAGAAAGTTGGTTTGAACTGCAAGGTCAGTGGTTCAAGCTTACCAGCCACTCCTTGGAAATCCTATACGGGGTCATTATGGGTCAGAACCAACTCGATGGCACTTAACAACAACATTGTAACTTTACTTTTTTTGTTCATCACCATACTTTAACTGGTTCAACTATTGCATCGTTAACTGCCAGAGTCAGCTCCCTATTCCGGGTGACCTCCTCTATTACAAAGTAGAACTGCTCCATGGTGTTTGCTTGTAATTAATCTTTATGGAATTAGTTTGCCAGGCTTTTCTCCTGTGGAGCTGCAGGGTGGGTTAGAAGCACTCCCCTTTAGGTTAGCTGCCGACTGCAAACCTCTTGTACCACTACTTTACTGTTATTGGCTAAGTTGTTGATTTTTAATATTATATTTTTAGTAGTGTGATAGGCCCTTTTCTGAGTTTTTAACATGCATTAAATATTAACAGCATTAAGTAGACTCTGTCATTATTTCATTTTGTACATGAGGAAACCAAGACTTGGGCAGGACACAACTAATTGTGGAAGTCACTTATCTCTTTTTTGGTTTATGCCTTTTTATTAATTTTTAGTTGGTTCATTTGGGTTTTACAGATAGTAACATCATCTGCAAATAGGGAAAATTGTGTTTTCTCCTCTCCTGTAGTTACAATTAATTTGTTTTTATTGCTGTGTTGAGCTGTCTAGAACTGCCAGAGTCATTTATAACAGGCATCCTTGTCTTAGTCCTGAACTTCCTGGAAATTCCTCTGGTATTTCACTGTTAGATTTGAAGTTGTGTGTTGGCTTCATATACATATCATCATAAGTTATTCTTTTCTTGTTTATAAAAACAATTGTGTTTGAGCATCTTTCACAGACAACTCTACTTGCTGCTATATCTTCTTCCCCCCACCCCCATTCTGCATCACAGATGATTAAAATCCAAAGCCATGTTGCCGAGTTGAATTTGGACTCATAGTGACCCTATAGGGTTTTCAAGGCTGTAAACCTTTATGGAAGCAGACAGCCACATCTTTTTCTCGCGGAGCAAGCCACTCTGCCACCAGGATTCTTCACTGATGATTGTTGTTGTGAAGTGCTGGCCAGTCGATTCTGACTCATAATGACCCTGTGTAGGGTTTCCAAGGAGTGGCTGGTGAGTTTGAAGAGCCAACCTTGCGGTTCAAACCAACCTTGCAGTCCAGTGCTTAATCCCAGAGCACCATGCCAGGATGTCTTGTGATGATTAGGAGGAAGGATTTAGCCAGATTCTCTACTGCTCTGTTCCTAGTAGAATTGTCATGGCCAAGGCGACCAGGGATCCCAACACTTACCATAGAGAAATCTAGGTTTTGTTCTGTGCTTGGAGGTGGGGGTATGGGCCTACCCCCAAACCTCCTCTTGGAAAAACTTTGGCTTGAGGTGCTAGGAGAGCTAGAGTTTAGAGTTAACTGTTTGCCTCCTTGGTGGGGCTAAGGGAGGGTCTAGCTAGTGTGTATGGAGACTAGGAATCAGGACCCCTTCCCTTTTATACTCTCTGGGTCACTTGCAAGTGGGCAAAGCTCTTCAGAGAGGAAAACGACTTTCCTAATTGCCAGGTGAGGGAGGATCCATGCCAGAATCTCCTGAAAGATCCCTTTCCTGTTTCTCAGTCCCACATTCTAAGAACATTTCTGTGTGGTGGGAAGTATGGGTGCAGTGTGTCTCTGTGTGTGTGTGTGTGTATGTTGCCATATCTGTTTGTGTGTGTTACTGTGTGTGTGTGGTGTGGGGAGGGCTGTGGGTAGTGGTGGTGGTTGGAAAACTTGTCTTTGAATAGAAACCATGTTAGGAGCCTTAACAAGCTGGCCTTCCGGAGCCTGTGTGGGACAGATGCTATTTTGTCTTTGAAGTGGGACTTGTGAGCTGAACTTGGCCTGTGGGAATGCCTGGCAGCTGCCTCTGGGTCCCCCCGCCTGCTTTGAAAATAGCCCAGTCAGTCCCCAGAGGCAGAGCACAGCTGCCCAGAGCCTTGTTATGGGCAACAAGCCAGTGCAGAGGCTCACATGTTTGGATGGGGCCTAACTGCCGTGGTGGTTGTCATCAGGGAGGACCAGCATGAGCTGGAGCCCAGGACAGGCCCATGGATAGCAGCTCAGGAAGCCCCCTGCCCCAATTGTGCTGACCATCTCACCAGAACATGCTGTAGCAGCACAGTGTCCAGGTGCCCAGTTACCTCCTGAACAGCCTCTGGGCCATCCACTCTTCTTCATCCCTTCTGCCACCCCTGCCCCAGGCCACCAACTTGTCTTACCCTGATCTCTCCTTCAGCCTCCTTTTTTCCCATGTTTGTCCTTTGTAGTTCCCCATGAGGTGTCCACAGTGATCCTTCTGATGTTTACATTGTGAGTCCTTTCCACCACAGAAAGCCTTTCCTGAGTCTCATTGGCCACAGGCATTATCAACCTTTCCTGCTCACCCCCACTCCCTCCCCGCCCTTTCCTTGTCATCTCTTATTACGTTTCCTAAACACTGATTCTTGATCATAACGCCACTCACTTTCATCCCTGGGTCTCTGCGTGGCTGCTCCCTTTTCCTGAAACATTTCCCCCCCTGGCTAATTCCTATATATCCATCAGGTCTCAGCTAAGTGCGCCTCTCTTACAGAAACCTGTTCTGGAAGCTGGTGGCTGCACTCCCACAGGACATTGAGCTTGCCTCCAGCTCTGCTCTTAGCATGCTCTGCTGTAATTACCTGGCTCAGTTTCTGTCTTCCCCACTTGACTGAGTTGTATGAGTGCAGAGGCCATGTCTGCGTAGTGCCAGGTACAAAGTAAGCTCTCACCAAATGTTTATTGAAATACAAGAGAAATACTGATGGGGTGATGCCTTAGGGGGGTTTTCTAGAGAAGCAAAACCAGTGAAATAATAAAGAGAAGTTTATTATCAAGGAAATGGTTTACAATTGCAGAGTCCCAGGTCCCCAGCTGAAGAGAGTCTTTCCCTTGTGCCCATTATATGGGAAAGACCCCCAAGGAAGCATCCCTGTAATTGATTGGCTGCTCATGGTCACTCATAGAAAGCTGTGCCTGTATTAGGTTTCATCGCCATGGAAATAAGCACATCTCAACTGCTAAACCTCTGGAAATCCTGGCCTAGTCAAGTTGACATAGAACCCTAACCATTTCAGTCCAAACTTGTCAACTTGAAACCTATAAGCTATGTGCATAATCTCTAGATAAAGAAAATTGTGGAGTCATACTTGGGCCTAACATGATGTAACAAAAACATGCACAACTGAAAACGCACTGGCCCCAGTTACATGTTAATAAGTCACAAATCAACAAAGCACAAATATTTGATGCATACATACAAAGCAAAACCAAAAAAATATATTCCTCTAAATGTCCATGTTTTTCTAATCTCCCATTTTTTATAGCCAATGTGTAAATTGCCTGTCCCTGTAATGGTTACGAATCTGTCTGCGAACCTCATGGTCAGCAGTTCAAAACTACCAGCTGTTCCGCGGGAGAAAGATGAGGCTTTCTGTTCCCATAAAGATTTAGAGCCTCGGAAACCCTATGCAGGGTTGCTGTGAGTCGGAACTGACTCCACAGCACATAACAACAACAACAACAACAACAACCCAGTACATTGAGGAGACAAGCATATTCCTTGATCGTAAGAATCTATCATTCTGGTTGGAATTTTGAGCAGCTGCATCCATAAACAAAAGTCGAGTTCATCAAATTGTAGCACTTTACACTTGCTCACAGTATCAAACATCTTTTATCTTCATCTGGTCAGGTTGTAGTAGGCTCAGCCCTAATCATCCAAGCTAGGTCAAATGGGTACCAGTTGCAAGTTTGGGAGTCACACACACCTCCCTGCATTTCAAAACAGCTGTCCCCTTTACTCTCAGCCCTGGTCCCCATGGGCTCAGGAGTTCACACAGCTCCTCGAACTTCAGGCCAGCCAGCCTTGCCTCTCCTCTTACCTCAAGGTCAATGGGTGCCAGTATAACATGTCCAAACTAAGCCGCCCGTGTCTTCATTGCCATATTTCCCCCAGTTCCACTCACATGTAGACCCAGGTACTCACCAGCAAGCATACTAGGTGTCTCTCGCTGGTTCTCTTTAATGTTCAGTCCTAGGAAGGGGTTTTCTCTGAATGGCTGACTTGCTTTGCCTTGATGCCTCTGAAACTCAAGATGGCAAACTGCTTTATTTCAATCAAGAATCTCCTGTTCTCACAACAGCTGGGGTAGGCCTACATGTCTTTTCAAATGCAAATGTACCAACTCTGAAGGGTCTGGGTGGGACTCAGGATTCTGCCTAAGGCCCCATACTCAACAAAGACTTAACCAGAAAGCCTGTTTTTTGTTTTTCAAGGCAAATTCTAACTCACCTTTTAGCAAAACCATTTTAAAACACTCAAGTTCAATCTTTTCTTCCACCTTGGACAGACCCCTTTCATATGCATATGCCTTGGGCCTCTGGCAGGGTGGATTCCAACAGGCCCAGGGCCCTGATCAGCTATCCAGTTTAATCAGCTTGACATCTGCTTTAGGCAATTCCAGAAGCTGCCCCTCTCCCCTCTGCTGAAATATTTTATCCCAGATCACTTGATTCTTTCTCTTACAAAACTTCATGCTTTCATGAGTCTGGAGCCATTGCAATAAATCTCACTCCCGAAGCCAACTGTTTAACCAAGTGGGGACCATGTCTGATTTCTACAAGGGAGAAAGAGGATCAAACTTCAGATCAGCCCAAGGCCGATTCCTATGAAGCTGAGGTCAGACAAGACTGCACCCTAAATCAGTGCCTTAAAAAATTAGCCAGACTTGAGAACCAATTTAGAAAACTCATCCTCTTGATTTTGTTTCTCTACAACCCCACTCTCTTGGTATCATATGGCTGGGTTTTCTAGAGAAACAAAGCTAGTGAAATGTTATATGTAAATAGAAGTGTATTAGAAAGGAAATGGCTTACAATTGCAGAGTTCCAGGTGCCCAGAGGAAAAGAGTGGCTTTCCCATTTCTCTAGTAACAGGCTACACCCCCAAAGAAGCAGCCCTTTAATTGGTTGGCTGTTCATGGCCACTCAGCAACTGTGCCGTATTAGGCTCCATCACCATGGGAATAAACATCTCAACTGCTAAACCTTTGGAAATTCTGTCCTAGTCAAGTTGACAGAACCTTAACTATTACAGATGAGTAATTGGTCATTAGCATAGTCCATAGCTGAAGCCTGGGTCTGGCAGGCTCTGGGCAGTGGGCCCTGCTGTGGAGTATCACAAAGTTTATCTGGGGAAACTAGATGAAGAGTGGGTAGGTGAGGAGGTGTGTATGTGAAGGCGGGTGACTTCCAGGCAGCATTTCACTTATGTCAACATAACAGAATCCTTTCCTGATTCCATCATCTGACTTTGTAAGCCTCCCAAGGGAGTAAAAGCTGTGCCTTCTGTCTTTACCCTGTGTAGCAATGAGAGGTAACATGGAACTTGGTGTTGGCTGACTAATAAGGAAATTAGGTATAGCTATTAACTATTAACTACCCACACCCTCAATTAGCTTACCTTCTCTTACTCCTTGGTTGGGAATGTGGGTCTTCCCCTGTGATTCTCAGAGACACTACTCATGTTTAGAGATGGGAAGAGTATCCAGCCTAACAAATCAGGGTGTGATGGCTTCCAAGGAAAAGAGTGGAGAGTTGTCAGGAGCCCAGTGTAGGTGGTACAGAAACAGAATGCTTGGGAGGGTAGACTTGTTGGCAGAGGAGGCCACTGAAATTCAGAAGAATGGTGGGACTTGACCAAGTCAAGAGAGCATGCAGGTTTGAGAGTCAGGGATAATGGCACAGTCTGAATGTGGTAGGAGCAGCCACACTCCAGCAGGGATGTCATGTGGTCCTGTTGAGAAGGAGGTTGTCCAGGCAGTGGACAAAGCAAGCTCTGTAGCGTAATTCTGCAGATAGCACAGACCTGGGCATGGTCAGTGATCAAGTAGGGTGGTGGCAGGGTCTGACACCAAAGCAGGAATGTGGAGGCCTCAAGACCCTGCCCTGGCCTAACTTGTAGGATCATGGGGCCTTGACTAGAACCACTGCCTACAAAGCTTCTTCCCTTACTGGCCTGGTTGGCAGATCTGTTCCTGATGTTTTCCAGGGTAATACTCAAGACAAAAAAGGATAACCCTGCTTCCTCTTCCTGCCTTCCAGCTTGCACGAGCCACTGTTCGAGATCCCAAGACAGGTGTCCTCACCATTGCCAGCTATAGGGTTTCCAAAAGGTAAGCAGAGCTGGTGATAGTGGTGATTAGGGCTTGCTACTCTGGGAGGGTGGTTGCATCTATCCTGCCTGCTGATCACTCCTCACCCTTGTGCAGCATGCATCTTGTGCTGCCTGCCTATTAGTGCTGCCCTGACTCTGGGAAGAGGGTGCAGGACCTAAACCTGTCCTCCACACCTTCCTTTCTCTGCCCATCTCTTTTGGCACAGCTCCTGGCTAGAGGAGGACGATGACCCTGTTGTGGCCCAAGTGAATCGTCGCATGCAGCACATCACAGGGCTCACAGTAGAGACTGCAGAATTGTTACAGGTACTTCCCTGGTACCTTGGAATTTGTGAAGGGGGTCTTTCTGGCTAGGTGGTCTCCCAGGGGATCATATTGGCCTCAGTGCTGTTGCTCAGGAGTGTCTAGCTGGCATGTGTAGAGGTTGGGGACCAGGATCCCCTTCTCACTCCCTGGGTCAGTTGCATGTCCTCCAAAGCTCTCCAGGGAGGAAAAACCACAAAGAAACCATATAACTGCGCGATGCTATGAATAGGGAGCAACGTCACATTGGGAAGCCACAATTAAGCATGCCCAGTGGCATTCAACAGTTAGCATTTAACAAATATTGACTGAGCATCTCTTACATGCCAAGTGTCAGGCTGGCAGTGGGCATGGCATACTCATTCATGTCTTCTTAATTGCAGAGCTTGAAATAGTGAATCGTTCCAGGAATACCCTAAGAGAGCTATAAATATTTTCAGACTGTGGTTCTGAGTCACAGTCAAATGCTCTGTGATATGTCGGTAGAAGCGAGAAGCCTGGACCAGTTGTCTGGTACTGTGGTCAAAGAGTCCCCTGTGTAATCCTGGCTTCCTGCCTTTATTGTGATTATGAGGAGCTGTGACAGCACCATGTTGAAGAGTTATGGTAAAGCACCGCCTACTGTGTACTCTGGAGTGTTGAGTTCAGATCAGCCCTGGCTTTGCTCTCTTCTGAACAGCTGAGCTTTTGAATTCTGTTGTAAAAGCAGCGACTTGAGATACTGCCAGGTAAATGTCTCTGGCATCTCTCTAGAGTCTCCTGGGTACATCTGTTTGGGCAGGCTCTGCCTTCACTTTTAGGCTTGGCATTTGGATCTGACCATCGATAGAGCTCATGAGAATACTGAACTGAAGATCACTGGATTTCCTGTACTTTTTCCTGGACACAGCTGAACAAATAAGCACTCATGCTTTCTTCAGTGACTGCATCAGCAATCAGAAAACAAATTATGAAAATCATCTTTATGAACTTGTGTAAAGTTGACCAGAGATTTCAAAAACAATGTGCTGATTACCCTGCAAATAGTCTTTGGAATTTTTGTATAATCTTTTCGGTTCAACTCAGCTTAAGGGTTCTCTAAAGTTTAAATAAGTTCTGCAGACAGACTCACTGATTGAGAACTTTATCACAGCTTCCACTTGCCTCACATTTGGGAGAAAACTACCATTTCAAGAGCACTCCAGTCACTAAAGATGTATCCAGACATCTGCCACTGCTTCCTGCACATCGGAGCTGGTGTTCAGGACTCTTATAGCTTTGCCTGGATGACAGGCAATTTGGCTGATTTTTGTGGCTCAGCCATTTAGTCCTCAGGCTGGCTGAGCCTATATCCTGGAACCGACTTGATGGCATCCTGGTGTGGCACTGTGGGATAATGCACTGGACCACAAGGTTGGTGGTTCAAACCACCAGCCGCTCCTCAGAAATCCTATAAAGGGTTTGCTATGAGTTGAAACCGATTCGACAGCACTTAGTAATAACAGTACACCACCACCACTATCAGGTTTTTACAATTAAGGCTCTTCTGAGGAATCCAGAGCACAGCTGTTAGGTACTTCTTCCTCTAGGATTTGTCTTGGCATTTCCATGCCAGTCAGCAATGTTGAAAACTTTCACCTTACATGATCTTGAGGACCGGAATCTGGATCTCAGCACCTGTCTCTTAAGTACTTACTCCATGTGGACTGCTTAATGCCTAGACACCAGCAGCAGCCTTCACACTAGGGTACCTTTTGAGTACACCAGGCTTCTGGTTCTCTGCTACCTGTTGACAGCCTTCCGGCTATAGCTGATGTGTTTGCTATAGATCATTTGGAAGAAAAAGGATAATTGAGAGTTTCTTGTGAAGTGGATGAAGACTGATCTATAATTTTCTAGACAGAATTCTATAAGATTGAAGACCTTCTGGTTCATTTATGTCCAAGCCTCACGAGGAAAGTGATTTCTAAGCATCTGTCTTGCTTTCACTGTGGCCTCAGCATCAGCGTTATAAATGCAGCTGACTCACTACTGTTGTAATAACAAGTCCAAAGATTCAAATGAACACTTTCTCACTGGGATGTGTTACAGTTGCTTGTTATTGAAAGTGTGAGTCTGGGACTATGCCCTGGTGATGAATCTTGACTGCCACCAATCCAGAAGTTCTCATTACTTTTGTACCTTTGAGGATAATATTAAATAGGGATAATGGTTTTATCACCATGACCCAGTGTGATTCCCAAAACTTGGAAAATCAGCCAGCATTAGCAAAGCAGGCTTGTTTCACTGCCTGGGATCTGAATGTTTTAGCATACCTGCCAACAAGTGTAAGAGTTGGAAAAGCGCAGTCATATTGGCAACTTCAGTGGATTGAATTCTCCTGAATGTGCTGGCTGGCTGGCTGTGTGCTGTCCGACTCACAGTGCCCCTATATAGGGTTTCCGAGGCTGGAAATCTTTACGGGAGCAGAATGCCTCATCTTTCTCCCTCCTGAATGTAGTGACATACTAATCACAATCCTGTTTAAAAATTTCCTCAAGCTCTCTAGTAGGGTAGACCCAAGGGAAAGATAACATTTGTAAAAAGCTGTACCAAAACCACTTTGCCCATTGCTCTGACACTCCTTTCTTAGATGTACCACCAGATTTAGGGCTGTTTACTGAACTAGACATCCTTGCACTTTTGTTGGGATTTCCAGGTATTTTGAGTGGGGGAGTCTTGGAAGCAGCAGATGACAGCATATTTCATCTACTGATTTAAAAAAGAAATTTATTTTGGGGTTTCTTACTTTTGTAGACACTGGAAATCATATTGCCCTAATCATACTAGGCAAATATTGTTTGTGCTCCAATAGGAGGATTTCCTCTTTTGTAAAGTCTGCCTCTCCCTGCCCCCTTCCTGTTTCACATGCCTATAATCAGCCAATATTGCAGCATCTTTTACCTGACTGCTGGAATCTCCAAAAAAGGACACACAACCACCTCCTCCCCGCCCCCCATACAACTTTCTGAGGATTCATGGCTGAACCACCAAGATTTTTAGGGTCTCAGTAAGACATTGTAGCCAACTGTTGCCAGATGGACATTGGTTATGCCACCTGGTCCATCAGCTTCTGTACCAGATTCTACACTTCATGTTGAACCTTGTCTCCCTTTTCTGTCGACTAAAGCTGAAATAGATTCAGGGTTGATATTAAAAGCCCCAATCCAGTTAATGTCACCTGAAGCTGAGGTGGCCCAACTTTTATTCCAGGTCTGGGCTAAGGCTGGGGGTGCACTAGGCCACTCACATCCCTCTGACACACTGGGATGCAGAGATGTTATATGCAGTAAACCGCTGTGGGAATGGGGTGGGAGGTATGTCCCACCAAGCCTGGCCAGAGAACATTTCCTGGGCACAGCGGGTAAAGTGGCAGGAACAGTGTTAAACACCGAGCAGCTCCCAAACTAATGTAAAAAATACACCCCAATTTCGAGTGAGTTGTTGGCTTTCCTCTGGGTCATGTTCTCACCATCTTCCAAACAAATGGCCCGAGCCAGGGCCTGCTTCATGAAGGGTTCCCTTTGCTGCTGCCTAAGTGTTGCTGGATGACCGGGAGCTTCTCCTTGGTGGCCATCTGCAGGTCACTTGCCTTGTTCTGTGTGGCATGCCATCTTGGTGCTGTGACCTTGCTCTAGGACACAGCTGTGCATGTGCTTACTCCGCCTGTGCTGGCAGGGCATGGCTGTCCTCCACAGAGAGGCTTCTCTTGGGGGTTGCTCTTGGGGAAATAGAACTTCTGGGGAGAAGGGCTGCTTCAGGACTGTTTGCTGACAATGTCTAATGCAGTTATTTTCTCCCAGGTTGCTAATTATGGAATGGGAGGACAGTATGAGCCACACTTTGACTTCTCTAGGGTAAGGTCCAAATCATAGGTACTTTCTAAGTCCCTGTGCCAGCTGGCTTGAGAAGACTGCAGTGTCTGGAAACACTTCAGCTTCCAGATCAGCCCCCCTGCCTCACCAGGAGAGACCCTGTATTACTGGGGAAGCCCACCCAAGTGTACAACCTTGGCCTCAGACACTCAGTGACTCTCTCTCCACTGTAAATATGGGAGTGTTTCCCTTACCCCACTCTTTCACTCTGCCCAGATGCTAAAGCAAAAGGTCTCACTGGGTCTTTGTGAAAAGTGTTTCTATCTCCCTCCCCCCACCCCCAGCCCCCAGACCCACCCCACTCCCTGTCTAGTCAGGTTTCCTCTGTAACCTTGGCCCCTGTTCCAGGTTGATTCATGAAACACGTTTATTACCTCCCCCTGACCCATTTAGTTCTGGTCCTGTGGGTGGTGGGTGAAGTCAGTTGCAAACTTGGGTGAAAGTTATTGTCTGTTGCAGCGACCTTTTGACAGCGGCCTCAAAACGGAGGGGAATAGGTTAGCGACGTTTCTTAACTATGTAAGTATTGGGTCCAGGCCCACCTGTTCACTCTCACTTAATTTTATAGAGTGATGAGCAAGATGCTTTCAAGCGTTTAGGGACGGGGAATCGTGTGGCCACATTCTTAAACTACGTGAGTATGATGTGTGCAGGAAATGGGCCCTAAGGAGCCTCTGGGTCCAGAATGCTTTCTTTGACATCCTTCCCCCATCTGGCTGATGCCCCCGATTGCTGGTTAATGGCTGGGCTGGTCCTTCTGGCCCTCAGCATCCTTGTTGGCTGGAGTAGAGACAGTTGGCTTCCATTCCATTGTGTGTTCCTCCCTTGTCACCCAAGCAAGCTTCTTTCTAATAGGTCTGTGCTAGTCTAGACTTTTGGGATGGGTGCCCTGGAGGGTTCCCTGCCTGGCAGCAGAGTGAGGTGCTCTTAGATGAAAGTTGCCTTTGTTGTCCCAGAGACTCTGGTTTGCCTTCCACCTGCTTGCCTCTGCTCCATCTACATGATTTTCCACATGAGGAATAATTTCCTCTCCTCTTTTTCAAGAGAGCAACTTCTAAACAAGCACAGAGGCTGTCAAGTAATGTGGAAAAAGAAGCCCATGTTCATTTTTTCCTTTGGTCTTTCATTGTGTGATTTTTGAGTGCTGGGACTGTGATGTGAACATGCTGGAGAGCAGGACGTTTGTGGCCTGTCTTGTGGAACTTAAGGTCTCATACAGAAGACTTTAAACATAGAAGAGATAATGACTTCACTACCATGTTAATAGTGCTGTGAAGAAGTAGCACAGAGAGCTTTTGGAACCCAGTGGTGGAGTTTAGAGAAGGTGTCCCTTGGGAAGTAATATGTCAGATGAGACTTGAAAGTTCAGTGGAAATTAGCTGGTGGAACATGGTTTTGAGCAGTGGAGATCTGGAGGAGGGGAGTTGGTTGGGATGTTAAAAGCTCGAGAAAGGTGTGACCCAGGAGCAACATATGAGCCAGAGTGGTTGGAGGGAGAGGCTGGTACAGCTAACAGGATTTTGGGGTTCCAGAAGAGTCTGGGCTTAATCCCCAGGGCCTTGGGAAGCCATGGTGAGGGGTGGAAAGATAAAGGAGTTCATCTATTCATTTTGCATATTCTGTTAAATGCCCTTCAGTCTGTCTGGTATGTATCCTGTGGAAATATATTTTAGCTCCAAATTGTATTATACTATATGCAAAAAACTTGAAGTAAGAGCCAGATGAGAATGAAATGGTGCTTTGGGCATGAGTTGCAGCATGCTCTGTAGGCGTGTGGAACTTGGGCTCCCTTTTATTTGAGGCCTCGCTGTGGAAGAAAGCAGACCTTGTGGAAACACCCAGGCCCTCAGGAAGGCAGTTGTGCTGAGAAGGTGTGAGGGTCTAGAGTAGCAAGTCACCACAGTTGGTGTGTGAAGCAGCAGTGGGCTCCTGGTCAGGGCAGTTCACTGGGCACAGTGGCTCAGGCAGTGCCAGGCTGGATGGCACCTCAAGGAGCAGGGCTTTTAGGTGCTGGTGTGCCACACAGATTAATGTGCTTAAGGAGGGGTAGGGTGTGGGAAGAGCCTCTTGTGGCTTAAGGGCTGACCCCTGAGCTGTGCCTCTCGTGCTTTTTGAGATAGTAGAGGGTGGTCTGCATACATTTGTGGTGCAGTTGGTCTGTGAGCCTTGAGTAGAATGGTCAAACTCGTATGTTTTATATTCCTAGATGAGTGATGTCGAAGCTGGTGGTGCTACTGTATTCCCTGATCTGGGTGCTGCAATTTGGCCTAAGAAGGTAAGTTCTGATCCTATGGGTCAGAGATTGAAGCAGGGCTTAGACCTGGCTCATGTCCTGGTCTTTGGCCTCCTGGACTATCACTGTGATGAGCCTAAGCTCCTTCTCACCTGGACTCTGACCTTGTGGTCTCAGCTTCCAACTGTGGAGAAAGTGAACGATGGTCTTTCACGGGCCATTTCATTTGTAAATGCCCCCCCTCCCCCCACCATGGAGGGCAGGTACTTTCTGTCCCAGAGTCCTGTCCCCTGCCCACAGGGATGTGAGAGTGTTTCTACTCAGAAATGGGCTCTACGGTGCTCTAGGGTCAAGACCCAGAGCCCATGTAGAGCTGGGCAGTGGGTATATTATGCATATTGTAGAAGACTGAGCAGAAAAGCCAAATCCTATGCTTATTACACCTGGCAACTTTCTTAGAATTCAGAGAATATGTTTTAAGGGGATACATTCATTTGTCTCTCTCAGTAGTTGCTCCTAGGGACTCCTTCCCATCTTGTTCCCCAAAACCCAATCTTTGAGGATGTGTTCTGACAGGCTATCTTTTCTCAGGGCACAGCCGTGTTCTGGTACAACCTCCTGCGGAGTGGGGAAGGTGACTACCGAACAAGACACGCTGCCTGCCCTGTGCTTGTGGGCTGCAAGTGGGGTAAGTGGCTTGCAGGGTGGGGCTGCCTTTGGTAGCCTCAACCTAGGCTTTGGTGGTTGGCCCTAGATTCTAAACTGGGAGACAAATTTGTACCAAGTCAGGACTGTCTTCTTTGCTGAGGGTTTCTCTGCTAATGGATGGGCATATCCAGCCCTGTAGTAGGCTTGTCTCTTTCTTGTAGGTCCTTTTGCCTGGACAACTTTCCCCCTTCTCTGGTTTCCTTTCTCTCCCACTGCTCCCTCAGACCCTTGCCAGAGTGTACCCTTCTGGAGAATTCCAACCTCCCCCCGCCCTCCCCCCACC
>NW_006408733.1:3558412-3565059 GCF_000296735.1 Chrysochloris asiatica
TAATAATCAATGTAATGAAACAAGCTATATGAATGGTTGAATGTGAAGCTGATGATGTGCCCTGTAAACTTTCACTCAATCCAAAATAAAAACATTTTAAAAAAAGAATTAAATGTTAAAATTTATATTTAAACATGTGGCGCTGTGGATTAATGCGCTGGAGTACAAAGTTGGTTTGAACTACAAGGTCGGCAGTTCAAACTCACCAGGCGCTCGTTGGAAACTTTATACAGGGTCGCTGTAGGCCAGAACCAACTTGATGACACTTACCAACAGCAATAGTTACTTCAGTAATGCGTTAGAACATACTTGGTTTTATTTATTATGAAAACATCTGAAGGAAGCATTTGAGGAATGAAATAGTGGTTCACATGACACAGGGATTTAGGAGACAGCTGTCACTCTCGTCCCCACAGCACACAGCCCCTGAGGTAGATGTTCCAAGCACTCTGCAGTCTTGATTAACTCCTGATTAACTCCTTCATCTTCACAGCCTGCTTCAATTCCCACCACATTTAATAATACCAAGTTTCTTGGGGTCTCATCCTGTCCCCCCTGCCTGGGGCACTTTTGATATGTGAATTGTCTTGCTATGACCATTTTCTCTCAGATTAACTTCATGTCCTAACTCTGGGGTCTACCTGATTAGATGTCCCTTGGCTCTGCTCCCACGGTGGCCTGCACATACATATCTAGTGTCACTGGCAGGATTTTGTACAACAACCTGCTACTACATCTGTCTTGCTTACCAGCACAAGAAGCTTAGGACTATGTCTTCTTCAGGTTCAGTCACAGAGCCCAGTACAGGGGTCATTATTTTGACTGCTGTGTAAACCAGTAGGATTGTAACATACCTTCTTTCTGTTGTTGCAGTTTCCAATAAGTGGTTCCATGAACGAGGACAGGAGTTCTTGAGGCCTTGTGGATCAACAGAAGTTGACTGACCTCCTTTTCTGCCCTTCCCCTTCCTGGCCCCGCAGCTCATGTTGTTTTCAAATTCCGTATGACAGATGCCTTTATATGGTCCAGCCCCAGCGAGGTGGGTCTGAGGAGGAGTGACTATCTGGCACAGAGGGTAGAATCCTGGGTGACCTGGGTCTCTACCAACCTAGTTAGCCTCTCTGTTCAGCCTGTACCATCTCTGGTCCTCAAAGGCAGAGTCGGAGTGGCTGCAACAGAAATCAGGCTGTCTAGCACCTAGCAAGGTGCCTTTGTACCTCAGATGTTTTAGGTGTGAGATGTTTCAGTGAACCAAAGTTCTGATATCTTGTTTACATGTTTGTTTTTATGACATTTTTATCAATTGTGGCTTTAACCAAAAAATAAAATGTCCCTGCCAAAAGCCTTAAAGAGCCTTGTTTGTAGTATTTTTAAAGAGCTTTTATCAAGTTTACCATTTCCCATGCATTAATCCTGTTTAGGCAGTGTCTGAATAATGAATGCGTAAGTGGAAAGAACCCTGCCCTTGGCTTCTAGACCTCATTAAACACTGTGTTTTCACAAAGCTTGTGTCTTTTTCTGGAAAATGAGTAAAATAGTCCATGTCCCAGAGAACATAGAAAGCATATATGTTCATGGTTGTAATACTGTTATAATTTGAAATTTTAAAAAATAATGTATTTGTTGCAAAAAGGAGCTCTGGTAGTGTAGTGGTTACGAATCAGACTGCAAACCACAAGGTCAGCAGTTTGAAACTACTAGCTGTTGCGCAGGAGAAAGATGAGGCTTTCTGCTCCCCTAAAGATTTATAGCTTGGAAACCCTATACAGGGTCGCCATGAATCGGAACCAACTCCACAGCACAAAACCAACCAACCATATTTGTTGCAAACATACACAGCAAAACATACACCAATTCAACCATTACTGCATGTATAATTCAGTGACATTGATTACAGTCTTCTAGTTATACAGCCATTCTGGGTTGTTCCTCCCCTATTAGTGTAAACTCATTGCCCCCAAAGGTTTCTACATTGTCTTTCAAGTTGGGCTCAGCTGCTAACCACAAAAAAGGACATTTTGAACCTACAGTTGTTCTATGGAAGAAGGATGTGTCAGTCTGCTTCTGTAAAGATTGTAGGCTTGGAAATCCTATGGGGCTGTTGATCACTGTAAGTTACAATTGACTCAGTGGTAACGGGTTTGGTTTTTGGATTAAACTGATGCTAAAAGAGCGTAGTGCTCAAGGCAGACATATTTTACTAGCTTATCTAAGCTCTTTGGGTTAAGACTTAAAGTTAAATGTCAGGGTAATAGTTTCAGAATTTGTCCAGCTTTCTTGACTCCAGAAAGTATGGAGTCCATGAGAATGTGAAAAAATTTTTTCTGCATTTCCTCTTTTAAATCAGGAATCTTCTATAGGATTTTTTTTTTTCTATAAGATTTTTGATCAAATTATTCAGTAATGGTAGCTGAACACCATCCAGTTCTGGTTTCATGGCCATGGAGGCAATAAACCAAACAGCCCATCTCCTTCTCTTGCTGTCTCAACAAGTCCAAGTGGTATTGAAGACACTGGTGAAAAGCAAAGCTCCAGGAATTAATGAAATACCAATTGAGATGTTTCAACAAAAAGGTGCAATGCAGGAATGCTCACACATTTAGGCCAAGAAATTTAGAAATCTGAAAGGATCCATGTTTGTGCCCATTCCAAAGATACATGGTTCAACATACTACAGAAATTATATTTTTAAAAATCAGTACGGCATGCAAGTAAAATTTTGTTGAATGTAAGTTTTATATGGTAGCAGTACACCCACAGAGAACTGCCAGAAATTCAATGCAGAACATGATGTGTTCTGTGTCTGTCTTGAGTCATTGCCACATGTCATTACTATGTCAGATGGATCTTGGCTAAAAAAACATAGAATACCAGAAACATGTTTACTTGTGCTTCACTGACTATGTAAAGGGGTTCAACTGTGTGGAAAATAACAAATTGTAGATAACATTGTGAAGAATGGGAATTCCAGAACAGTGAATTGTGTTCATATGGAACCTGTACATAGACCAAGAGGCAGTCATTTGAACAAAATAAGGGGGTAAAATTAGGGAAGGTGTACGTCAGGGCTGTATCCTTTCACCATGCTATTCAGTCTAGATGTTGAGCAAATAATCCAAGACACTGAACTATATGAAGGACAGCGACCTCAAGTTTAGAGCAAGATTCATTAATAACTGTAATCTGCAAGTGACACAATTGTGCTTGTTGAAAGTGAAGAGGACTTGAATCACTTTCTGATGGATGAATTGCACCATTCCATAAAATAAAAATCTCACAACTGGGCCATTATAAATGGAGAAAAGATAGGCATTGTCAATAATTTATTTTTACTTGGATTCACAATGTCCATAGAAGCAGCAGTCAAGAAATTAAATGACAATTTGAGCTGGAAAAATCTGCAAGAACCTTCTTTAAAGTGTTAAGAAGCAAAGATGTCATTTTGAGGACTAAAGCGTGCCTGACCCAAGTCATGGTATTTTCAGTTGCTTCATGTACATGTGGAAGCTGAACAATAAATAAAGGAGATAGAATAATAAATCTTTGCATTATGGTGTTGGCAAAGAATATTGGATATACTAGGGACTGCCGTAAGAACAAACATCTGTTTTAGAAGGAGCACAGGCAGAATACTTCCTTAGAAAAGGGGATGGTTAGAATTTCTGTCTCATAATGTCAGGAGGGACTGGAGAAGGACATCGTGCTCATTGTGATAGTTAAGGTTTTGTGTAAATTTGACTGGGCCAGAATTCTCAATGGTTTGGCAGTTGAGATGTAGTTATGCCCCCTATGATAAGATCTAATATAATGCAATCAACTCTATGATGAGGTCCGCTATGAGCAGTTGAAGGGAAGCTTCCTCAGGATGTGCCCTGTTTCCAATATATTGGATACTCAGGCAAGGCTTGCTTGCTCGCTGCTGGGTCTGGGTCTTGCCCCAGGTTTGTCCTCTGGTTCTTTAGACTTGAGCCAGTGACCTGCAGATCATGGGGGGCATCAGCAACTTGCCTTCTTACCTGACTTGTATATATAATTATATATATGCATAGAGGTTTACAAACTTCACTGGTTTTGCTTCTCTAGAGAATCCAGCCTAAGACATTTGGTTCTAGAAAAAGATAATCATAAGGATGGATTTTCTAAATTGGTTCTCAAGTCTGACTAGTTTTAATGACACTGATAATTAAGCTTCTGTTAATTAGGAGGATGCTGCCAATCCATGGCAAATGTTAATACACAAAATACCCCTATTTGTGATCAGAAGAAATTCATACTGTTAGTCTTTCTCCCAGCCTTTCCCAAAAGGGTCTATGGCTTTTTACAAGAGTGACAGTTCATTGGAGGGAGGAGGGGGGATATTCAGACTTTTCCAGGATTACTAGAGACTGATTGAATTGACACTAATCCCAGGAGACCCAAAACATTACTGTGGACCACCAGTCAGAGTGGGAGCATATGGGGCTCAAGTTATTAATGGAACCTTAGCTAAGGTCCGTCTCACTGTGGTTCCTAGTGGGTCCCTAAACTCATCCTGTAGTGATTGCCCCAGTTCCAGAATGCATAATTGGGATAGACATTCTCAGCAACTGATAGAACCCCCACATTGGATTCCTGATATGTAGAATAGGGGATTTTATGGTAGGAAAAGTCAAGTGGAAGCCATTAGAACTGCATCTACCTAGGAAATTAGATTGTCATTCACTTGAACTTGAATTCTTTCCCTTGGACAAATCAAGTATGTATTTAGTAGGTTTCCCATCTATTTCATTCCTAGGGACACCCTGCCTAAGTAGCCAATGGTATTAGCCCACATGAGCTGTACAATGAAACAAAATACTACCTGGTCCTGTGCCATCCTCACAATTGCTGAGCTAGAGCCCATTGTTGCTGCCATTGTGCCAATCCATCTCATTGGGAGTCTTCCTCTTTTTTACTGACCCTCTACTTTTCCAAGCATGATGTTCTCCAGGGACTGGTGCCTCCTGATAATATGTCTGAAGTATGGGAGACAAAGTCTGTCCATCTTGGATTCTAAGGAGCATTCTGGTTATACTTCTTCCAACACAGATTTGTTTGTTCTTCTGGAAGCTCATGGTACCTTTAATATACTTCTCCAACACCATAACTCAAATGCATCAATTCTCCAGTCTTCCGTATTCACTTGGTTTGGTGCCTGTCTTAGGCTCTTAGTGTTGCTATAACAGAAATAACACAAGTGGGTGGTTTTATCAAACAGAATTTTATTTTCTCACAGATTTTTTTGTTGTTCGATGCTGTTGAGTCAGTTCCCACTCACGGCAATCCTATGCACAACAGAATGAAACACTGCCTGGTCCTGTGCCACTCTCACAATCATTGTTAAGCTTGAGTTTATTGCTACTGCCACTTTTCCAGGCCATCTCATTGGGGGGTGGGGGGGTGGGGGAAACTTCATTTTTTTCACTTGCCGTCTACTTTACCTAGCATGATGTCTTTCAATATGTCTGAAATAGTAGAGACAAAGTCTCGCCATCCTGCAGTCTAAGATGTATTCTAATTATACTTCTCGCAACACAGATTTGTTTGTTCCTTTGGCAGTCCATGGTACTTTTATTATTCTGCTCTAATACATCAATTCCTGTCTTCCTTATTCACTGTCCAACTCTCATAAGCATATGAGGTTATTGAAAATACCATGGCTTGGGTCAGGCACACACCTTAGTCCTCAAACTTGTATCTTAGCTCTTGAACACTTTAAAGAGGTCTGTATAGCAGATTTGCTTAATGCAGTATGTCATTTAATTCCATGCTGTTTCCATGAGTGTTGATGGTGGATCCAAGCAAACTGAAATCTTTGACAGCTTCAGTCTTGTCTCCATTTATCATGATGTTATTTATTGTTCCAGTAGTGAGGATTTTTGTTTTCTTTACATTGAAACACAACCCATACTGAAGGCTGTGTTCTTTGATCTTCATCAAGTAAATATGATGGTGGTGGTGATTGTGTGGTGTGGAGTCAGTTCCGACTAATAGAGTCAGTTCTGACTAATAGGGTTTCTGAGGCTGTAAACTTTTATGGAAGCAGAAAGCCTCATCATTCTGCCACGCAACGGCTGATAGTTTCAAACTGTTGACCCTAAGGTTAGTAGCCTGACTTGTAACCACTATGCTACCAGAGCTCCTTATCAGTAAATATTTGTTGTTGTTAGGTGCCATCGAGTCAGTACAGACTCATAGCGACCTTATGCACAGCAAAACAAAACACTGCCCAGTCCAGGGCCAACCTCACTACTGTTGCCAGGCTTGAATGGAGTCACTAAAAAAAAAGAGTGGGGTCTTCCTCTTTTTCTCTGACTCTCCACCTTACCAAACATGATATCCTTCTCCAGTGACTGGTACCTCCTGACAATATGTCTGAAGTATGAAAGATGAAGTTTGGTGATGTTGGCCTCCAAGAAGCACTCTGGCTGCACGTCTTCCAAAACGGACTATTGACTTTTTTGGCAGCCCATGACACTTTCAGTATTCTCCTCTAAAACCATAACTCAGTAAGTATGTTGTTGTTGTTAAGTACCGTGGAGTCGGTTCCGACTCATAGTGACCCTGCACAGGGTTTCTGAGGCTATAAATCTTTACAGGAGCAGAACGCCTCATCTTTCTCCTGCAGA
>NW_006408733.1:3567944-3573459 GCF_000296735.1 Chrysochloris asiatica
TCCCAGATTCATACTTCGTACATTCCATGTTCCAATTTTCAATGGATGTTTACAGCTGTTTCTCTTCATTTTGAGTTGTGCCCCATCAGCAAATGAAGATCCTGCAGGCTTTTCTCCCATGAGCTTTACTCCATTCATGTTATCATGGTCAACTATACTTGGAGGAGGCAACTCTTCCCCAGTCGCATTTTGAGTGCCTTCTAACCTGAAGGATTCATTTTCTGGCACTGTATCTGACAGTGTGTCTCTGCTATTCATAAGGTTTTCAGTGACTAAATATTTGTAAGTAGTTCATCGCTCTTTCTTCCTAGTCTGTCTTTGTCTGGAAGCTCACCTGAAACCTGTCCACCATGGGTGACCCTGCCGGTATTTAAAATACTGGTGGCATAGCTTTCAGAATCATAGCAACTCATAAGCCACCACAGTAAGACAAACTGACAGACTAGTGGTGGGATATCATATATAGAGGTTAGGAAATTAACCCAACAAAATTTCAAGCACTTTCTACCTTTGTGAAATTTCTAGGGGTTCAGTGTGTTGAGTATGAAAAAAGATTCCTACTTAAGTGAAGGATAAGTTATTGCATCTGATCTCTCCCACAACTGAAAAAGGCACAATGCCTGGTGGGCCTCTTTGGATTTTGGAGGCAACAGATCTCTCATTTGGGTTGTTACTCTGGCCTATTTATCCAGTGACAAAAAACAAACAAACAAACAAAAAAACTACTAACTTTGAGTCAGACCCAGAACATGAGAAGGCTGTGCAGCAGGTTCAGTCTGCCATGCAAGCTGCCCTGCCACTTAGAGCATACAATCTAGCTGATCCAGTGGTGCTTGAAGTGGAAGTGGCAGTTTGGAGTGCAGTTTGGACTCTTTGGCAGACCCCTATTGGTCAGCACAGACTCACCATTTTGGAGCAAAGCCCTGCTGTCCTCTGCAGACAACTATTCTCCTTTTGAGAAACAGCTTTTGGTTTGTTTCTGGGCCTTAGTAGAGACTGAACGCCTAACCATGGGTCACCAAGTCGCTGAGTGACCTGGGCTACCCATTATGAACTGGGTGTTGTGTGACCCACAGGATCCTAAAATTGGATGTGCATAGCAGCACTCAATCATGAAATTGAAGTGGTATATACAAGACTGGACTTGAGCAGGACCTGAGAGCCTAAGTTGCATGAGAAAGTGACCTAAATGCCCATGATCTCCACTCCTGTCACATTACCTTCTGTCTCCCTGTCTGGGACTATGGCCTCATGGGGAGTTCCTTATGATCAGTTGACTGAGGAAGAGAAAGCTGATGCTTGGTTTACAGATGGTTCTGTAAGATATGCAGGCATCACTTGAAAGTGGACAGTGGCAGCACTGTAGCCCCTTTCTGGGACTTCCCTGAAGGACAACGGTGAAGGGAAATCCTCCCAATGGACAGAACTTGGAGCAGTGTGTCTGGTTGTTTGAAAGGAGAAATGATCAGATGTGCGACTGTATACTGATTCTGGACTGTAGCCAGTGGTTTGGCTGGATGTCAGGGACTTGAACATGATTGGAAAATTGGTGACAAGGAGGTATGGGAAAGAGGTATGTGGATAGACCTGTCTGAATGGACCAAGAAAATGAAGGTATGTGTATCTCATGTGAATGTTCACCAAAGTGTTAACTCAACAGAGGATGATCTAAATCAGTGGACAGGATAACACATTCTGTGGAAACTAGTCATCCTCTTTCTCCAGCCACTCCTGTCATTGCCCAATGGGCTCCTGAACAAAGTGGCCATAACAGCAGGGATGGAGGTTATACATGGGCTCAGTAGCATGGACTTCCACTCACCAAGGTTGACTTGGCTACAAGACTGCTGTAAGTGGTTCAAATGGTTCAAAAGTACTTCACAGGGTTTCCTCTTCTGTCATTCTCATGTAGTGTTGAAAAATATGGTGTCCTGGTTCTAAAATCTCAATGAACTGTTTCCCTCCTCTTTTTGTATCTGAGCTTTCTTTTACTTAGTGGTATAGATTGAATTGTATCTCCCAAAAGATATCTTAAAAGTCCTAACCTCTGTATCTGTGAATATGACCTTGCTTGGAAAATAGTTTTTCTTTTTATTTTAAGCTAATTTTGAGGTCATACCAGAGAAGGGTGGGTACTAATCTCTTCTGAGTGATATAAAAGAGAGCAGGCACAGAGACAGAGACACACACAAGAGAAAGATACACCTATACAAGCAGCTCAATAATGGCAAGGATTGCCACCTGCTGCTAGAAGCTAGGAGAGTTTCTCAGAGTCCTCAGAAAGGCTGGACATGGTTGATAACCTGATTTGGACTTCTAGCCTCTAGAACTATTAGACAATACATTTCTGTTCTTTAAAGTCACCCATTTTGTGGTTTTTACGACATTTAGCCTTTATCTATTTCAGTCACATCAGTTTAAAAAATCTGCTTTGTAGAGGAATAAAATTAATTTTATTCTGTTGAGATTTGATAAATGCACTCATTTAACCGGTACCACAATCAAGATATGCAGCATTTCCCTCACCCAAAATGTTTCTTTCATGTCTCTTTGTAGTCATTTTCCTCTATTAGCAGCCACTGACCTTCTTCCTGTCATGAAAGTTATGTCTTTTCTAGAATTTCATGTGAATGGCATTATACAGTATATTTGTATATTCTTTGAAAAATGCGATTCTGGCTTCTTTCATGAAGCATAGTTATTTAAAATTTACACATGTTACATGCCTCTATAGTTCATTTTCTTTTATTGCTCATTTTGTAGTAAATGGATATGTTGTTATGTCGTTAGGTGCCATTGAGTCAGTTCCAATTCATAGGGTTTCTGAGGCTTTAAATTTTCGTGGGAGCAGAAAACCTCATCTTTCTCCTGTGGAGCATCTGGCAGGCTCAAACCGCAGACCTTGTGTTTTACAGTCCATTGCACTCCCAGTAAGTGGCTATAGTACATTTTTGTATCCATTTAACCATAGATGGATACTCGATTGGTGTCTTAGTTATCTAGTGCTGCTGTAACAGAAATGCCACAAGTGGGGAGCTTTAATAAACAGAAACATATTCTCTCACAGTATAAGAAGCTAGAAGTCTGTATCCAGGGGGCTGGCTCTAGGGGAAGGTTTTCTCTTTCTTTGTTGGCTCTGGGGAAAGGTCCTTGTCTCCTTCCAGAATCTGTAGGGCCAACATTACTTGGCGATCTTCATGCATTTTGGCATCAACCTTCCCTGAGATCTAGGAGCTTCACAATGCAGGAACCTCAGGTCCAATGGACATTTCCCACGGCTGACTATTCTTTGTTAGTGGTAATAGGGCCCTTTCTCTGTCCAATGAGCTCTTCTTTTATCGCTTGTAAGGCCATATCCCTGGGAAACTCCCTTACATTAAATCAGGGTTGTGATGATTTCATACTTACAGATTTTGAAAGTTCTTAAATGCTGTTGTTAGGGGCTGTTGAATCAGTTCCAAAACACTGTCTAGTCCTGCTCCCTTCCTCATAATTATTGTTACACTTGAGCCTACTGCTGTTGCCACTGTGCTAACCCATCTCATTGAGGTTCTTCTTTTTTGCTGACTGTCTACTTTACCAAGCATGATGTCCTTCTGAAGGGACTTGTCCCTCCTGATAACATGTCTGAAGTATGAAAGGCAAAATTTCATCATGCTAGCTTCTAAGAAACATTCTGGTTGTATTTTCTCCAAGAGAGGTTTACTTGCTCTTCTGACAGTCCATGACTATTTCAATATTCTTCTTCAACATCATAACTCAAATGCATCAAGTCTTTCACAGTATTCCTAACTCATTGTCTTACTTTCAGATGCATATCAAATGATAGAAAAATACTAAGGCTTGGGTCAGGCACACCTTATCTTTGCTGTTGAACACTTTAAAGAAGTTTTGTGCAGCAGATTTACCTAATGCAGTATGCCATTTGATTTCTTGGCTGCTGCTTTCGTAAGTGTTAACTGTGGATGCAAGCAATGTGAAGTCTTTGGCAACTTCAGTCTTTTCTCCATTTATTGTGATGTCATTTTTTGGGTCCAAGTTGTTTTCTTTACATTGAGGTATAATCCATACTTATGACTATTGTCTTTGGTCTTCATCAGTAAATATTTTAAGTCCTATTTGCTTCTAGCAAACAATGGTGTGTCATCTGCATACCACAGGTTGTTAATGAGTTTTCCTCCAATCCTGATACCACATTCTTCTTCATATAATCCAGCTTTTCAGATTATTTGCTCAGCATACAAATTAACCCTGGCATACACCTTTCCTAATTTTAAACAATTCTGTGTTCCCTTGTTCTATTTGAACAACTATATCTTGGCCTATGAACAGGTTCCTCATGAGCACAATTAAGTGTTCTGGAATACCCCATTCTTCTCAATGTTATCCATAGCTTTTCATGATCCATATAGTCGAAAGCCTTTGCATAACCAATAAAGTACAAGTAAACATCTTTTTAATATTCTCTGCTTTCATTCAAGATCCATCTGATGGCCACAATGATATCCCTCATTGGATGTCCTCTTTTGAATCCAACTTGGATTTGTGGTAGTTATCTGTCTATGCACTGTTGCAGCTATTTTAAAAGTTATCATCAGCAAAATTTTACTTGCATGTGATATTAACGATATTGTATGATGACTTCCACATTCCTTTGGGTCACCTTTCTTTGGAATGGGCAAAAATATGGATCTCTTTCAATCAGTTGGCCAGGTAGCTTTCAAATTTCTTGGTATAGATGAGTAAACACTTCCATTGTTGCATCAGTTAGTTGAAAGATTTAAATTTGTATTCTGTCAATTCCTGAAGCCTTGTTTTTCAGTGCAACTTGAACTTCATCCTTTAGTACCATCAGTTCTTAAACATATACAACCTCTTAAAATTATTGAGTATCAACTATTTCTTTTTTGGTACAGTGACTCTGTGCATACTTCTAATCTAGTTTTGATGCTTTCACCATTGTTCAGTGTTTTGCCCACAGAATCCTTCAATATTGCAAGTCAAGGCTTGAAGTTTTCTTCAGTTCATTCAGTTTGAGAAACGCTGAGCATGTTCTTCCCTTTTGGTTTTCTAAATCCAGGGCTTTGAACATTTCATGATAATACTTTGCCTTCTCAAGCTTACTTTTGAAATTTTCTGTTCACCTATTTTACTTCCTCATTTTTTCCATTTGCTTTAGCATCTCTATGTTGAAGAGCAAATTTCAGAGTCTCCCAGGGATATTGATGACATACCACAGCTCTTCTGTCTCATCACAAACCTTTAGGACAGAGTTCCTAGGGTTTCTGTGACTGTTTATAGAAACAGATTGTCTCATCTATCTCCTTTGGAGTGTCTGGTAGGTTCGAACAGTTGACTTTAGCTTAGCAGCTGTGATGTAGTGAATTATTTAATAATATTTTTTCTAGTCTTAGTCTATGTAACTCCTCCCAAATGATTCTTTCCCTGATGGGTCTGCATAAGAGAAGCTGGAAGAGATGGTGAGAAGGTCAGGTAGATTACAGGATAAAATGTT
>NW_006408733.1:3577932-3579021 GCF_000296735.1 Chrysochloris asiatica
AAACAGTAACACCAGAGATGGAGGCAGAGATGATGATGTGGAGAGATAGAGCAGCTGGGAACTCTAGACCCAGAGAGGGAGAGGGGCTGTGTGCTGACGATTGAGGGCCAGGCTTTAGGAGTATACCCTTTGGTTGTTTGATGATGCATGGAGGAGACTGTAATCATGGCAAAGAAACAATATGTGATAGTGTGAATGTAAAGCTAATATTCTTGCATGTAAATTATCACATATTTCACAATAAAACATTTAAAAAACAAAAACAGTAAAAAAAAAAAAAAGAAGCTAGAAGAAGACAATGCTAGGATTATATAATTCAGTTGTGAATAATTGTTAACAGAGTTCATTGTGATTGTAAAATACTGGAACTCTAACATGAGTATAAAATGAGCCATCTCAGATGCTGGAGTGGGTATTTTACTACCATTAAAGAATAGTCATGAGGTTGCTTCCTTTGTATCCTGATATCCCTGGACATAGAAAGTCCTTGACAGAAAGTTGTTATACCCGAGGAGGTGGACAGAGGAGCAGCAGCATAGAACCAAGTGCAAGAGCATGAGACAGAACAGTGGACATCCCAGTCCATGGAGCAAGTAAAGTTGAATGACTTTGGCCAGGTTTGCTTGCAGAATGGGGTGCCTCCAAGCATTTAATTAGATGAGCCAGGTTTGCTGACCCTCAGAACATAAGCTGAGTGTCTTCAGGCTGTATCTTTTTTCTTTTTTTTAAAGTTTTTATTGACAATTGAGTGATAATTTACATGGGAGAACATCAGTTTTACACTCATCGTTTCATTGCAATGATTATAATCGCCTTCATGCATCATCATTCAATAGTATTTGCTTCTATTCTCGCTTGGCTTGTGTGTGTGTGTACACAAAAACCCTCAGGAATATATAATAATTTAAATAACCAAAGGGCACATTCTGCAAGCATGCCTCCTAGCCACCAGCACTCAACCTTTCTTTTTCCATGAGTTTAGAGTCTTCAGCTGCTCTATCTCTCTATGTCCTCATCTCTGCCTCCATCTCTGGTGTTACTGCTTCTCTGAATAGGATCCCACATTCCACTCATGATCTTCTCCCTTGA
>NW_006408733.1:3579951-3581668 GCF_000296735.1 Chrysochloris asiatica
TGATGGAGTGGTGTGCCCTGTGTGCATTTAACAGAAGTCCCCAAAGAGCTCTGTAACATTGTTGGGAAAGGGCACAAGCCAAGACAAGGAGCCAAGGACCAAAGAGAGAGAGTGATTGGGTCCTGACTGTTGGCATTGTATGTGAGATGCTGTTCTAGCTGGAAGAACTGTTGCCTGAACATTTCTGACCCTGAATTTTCACCTGTTAACTTCCCTAATAAACCCCATAACTATGAGTATGGTGTCTGAATTCTTTGGGGCCATTATAATTAATTATCGAGTCCATCTGAGCAGACAGTCCAGCAGCATGCAAGGGATGATTGGTGTCATTCTTTTTGTAGCAAGCCAATGCTTAACCTGCTGCACTTTCAGGGTTGCTTCTATTTTTTCTTTATGGGTCATGCTTTTTATAGGAAATATTAGCTTAAATTAAGGTCACAAAGATTTTCTCCTATGTTTTATTCTGAATGTTTTAGGTTTTAGATTTAGGTCTATATTTATTTTGAATTACTCTTTATATATGTTTTGAGGTCCCGATTTAAGTTCAAATGGTTCTAACACCATTTGTTGAGGACATTTGTTTGATATTATTTGAGAAAATTGTCCCTTTGTTGAATATCAATTCACCATATAGATGTGGGTCTGTTTCCAGATTCTGTTCCACTGATCTATGCATCTATGTTTTTACTAATACTACATTTCTTGGTTATTAAAGCTTTACAATAGGTCTTGAAACCCAGTAGTTTTTTTAAAGCTACTTTGGCTGTGGACTGCTGGTGTGGCATTGTTGGATCAGCAGTGGACTGCAAACCACAAGTCCCACAGTTCAAATTCACCAGCTGTTCCTTGGAAACCCTATACAGGGTCATCATGAGTCTGGATCAACTCCACAGCACTTAACAACAATAGTTTGGCTATATGAGGTCCTTTATAAGTTTTACATAAATTTTAGAATCAGCTTGTCAATTTCTCAAAGAAATCTTGCTGGGAATTTGATTGGGGTTATTTTGAATTTACAGATCAGTTTAAGGGAGTAATGGCATCTTAAAAATATTGAATCTTCTAATCCATGAACACAGTATATTTGTCAATTTATTTGTCTTTTATGTCTCTTATCAATGTTTTGTGTTTTTTACTTAACAGATCTTACACATTTAAATGTTGTCTGATTTACTAAGTGTTTTATTTTCTTGATACTACATTAAATGTTTCTTCTTTTTAAAAAAAATCTAATTTCTAGTTATTTCTTGCAGTACTATATATACAGGAGTCCTGGTGTGGCGCTGTGGGTTAATGCTTCAGACTGCAAAACCATTTGAACTGCAAGGTAGGTATTTCAAGCTTATCAGCTGCTCCTCGGAAACCCTATACAGGGTTGCTATGGGTCAGAATAGACTCGACAGCACTTAACAATACCTATATATACAAATGCAATTTTGACCCTCAACTTAGCTAAGTAGATTTAAGTAGATTTATTATTTAAGTAGATTTATTATTTTTAAAAGTATCTTACTGATTTTGTTTTGAGTAACTTAAAAAATATATCTTTCTTAGGATTTTTACATAAACAATCATATCATATGTGATTGTTGTTGTTGTTGTCAGGTGCCATCAAGTCGGAACTGACTCATAGCGACTCCATGCACAGCAGAACGAAACAATGTCCTATCCTGGGCCAACCTCACTACCGCTGCCACATTTGAGTCCATCAATGATG
>NW_006408733.1:3582927-3597906 GCF_000296735.1 Chrysochloris asiatica
TTTCTGTTCTGGTTATTCTGTTTCCAGTAATCTCATTTCCCTGCCTCCTTGTCATCTTACCTTTGCTTTTGGGTAACTGTTGACCATTTGGTCTCATACATGTAATTTTTCAAAGGAGCACAGCACTCATAGATTTCACAAACCAATCTTATATTTAGTTAAAAGAAGCCTCATGAAATAATTGTTGTCCAGGGTTTAAAGAGTATCTCAGGGTGATAGTGTAGGGGAGTCTTCCAGTCGTAAGCAGTCCACTCAGTCAGAATTTTTAAGTATTTCGTTTACTCTACATTTTCCTTCCATTTCATTGTTGTTGTTGTTATTGTTAGGTGCCATTGAGTCGGTACCGGCTCATAGCAACTCTATGCACAGCAGAACGAAACACTGCCCAATCCTGGGCCAACCTCACTATTGTTGCCATGCTTGAGTCCATCGATGCTGCCACTTGGCCAATCCATCTCGTTGGGGGTCTTCCTCTTACCCTCTACACTACCAAACATGATATCCTTCTCCAGCGACTGGTCCCTCCTGACAATATGTCCTAAGTATGAGAGACAAAGTTTGGCCATCCTGGCCTCTAAGGAGCACTCTGGTTGCACTTCTTCCAACACGGATCTGTTGGTTCTTTTGGCAGCCCATTGCACTTTCAATGTTCTCCTCCAATACCATAACTCAAATGCATCAATTCTTATTTACTGTTAGGATCTATTCATTGTTGCTGATCAGAACAGTCACCATTTAATTACTCTGGTTTCAAAATAGATAAGGTCATGGTTCTTGTAGACTGTTTCTTCTATGAGTCTTGTAAGGACTAGTTTCTTCTATGAGTCTTTGGTTTCCATTTTTCTCTTTTACTCCAGATGCATAGAATCCAATAGTTGTATCTTGGATGGTTGCTTGCACACCTTCAAAGCCCCAGGCACTACTCACCAAGCCAAGATGTAAAACATACATTTCATTTATTATATCACTTTACTGTGTTTTCCACAAGATTTTGGTCCTAAAACTTCAGACCCCGCAAACCAACTCCACAGTGTGTTTAAGTCTAAAAAGTATTTGTGTTTGTATCCCCATGTGCTTTATTGTATATGTGAGTATATATAGATGCATACAATTGCATATGTGTTTTATATATATACATACATATTGTTGTTGTAAATGCCACAGAGTCAGTTGCGACACATAGCGACCCTGTCTATGTAGGGTTTCCAAGGAATGGCTAATGAGTTTGAACCACCAACCTTGTGGTTCAAACCAACCTTTCAGTCTAGTGCTTTATCCTACTGCACCACACCAGGACTTAGCCAAGGTAAATGATGTCACCAAGATGTATACAAGAAAAAAAAGACGTTTTTGATAAATACAATGATATATATGAGAGCATTTCAAAAAGGTTATAGGAAAATGTCATTATATTTTAATTTCATCTTTCCACAAACGTTTGAAGTTCCCTTGAATAAATGTGCAATAACTAAAAAGCTGGTGTGTGTGTGTATGTAGGTATACAAATGTATTGTTGTTAGGTGTTGTTTAGTCAGTTCTGATTCATAGTGACACTATGCACAATGGAATGAAACACTGCCTGATCCTGTGCCATTCTCACAATTGTCATGTTTGAGTCCATAGTTGCTGCCACTGCGTCAACGCATCTTGTTGAGAGTCTTCCTCTGTTTCACTGACCATCCACTTTTTCAAGCATGATGTCCTTCTCCAGGGACTAGCTCCTCCTGACAACATGTCCAAAGTATAAGAGACGAAATCTCACCATCCTCGCTTCTAAAGAGCTTTCTGTCTGCACTTCTTCCAACACAGATTTGCTTGTTCTTCTGGAAGTTCATGGTTCTTTCAATATTATTCTCCAACACCATAATTCAAATGCATCGATTCTTTTACAGTCTTCCTTATTCATTGTCCAACTTTCACATGCCTGTGAGATGATTGAAAATACCATGATTTGGGTCAGGCACACTTTAGTCCTCAAAGTTACATCTTTGCTCTTAAACACTTTAAAGAATTTTTTTTTCAGAAGATTTGTCTAATGCAATAATACATCATTTGATTTCTTGACTGCTGCTTCCATGAGTATTGATTGTGGATCTAGGCACACTGAAGTCTTTGACAGCTTCAACATTTTCTCCATTTATCGTGATGCTATTTATTGGTCCAGTAGTGATGATTTTTGTTTTCTTTACATTGATATATAATTCATACTGAAAGCTGTAGTCTTTGATATTTATCAGTAAGTGTTTCAAGTCCTCTTCACATCTAGCAAGCAAGAGTGTGACATCACAGCTGGTTAATGAGTTTTCCTCCAATCCCGATGCCACATTCTTCTTCATATAATCCATCTTCTCAAATGATTTGTTCAGTTGATATATTGTATGTAAGGATGGTGAAAGGACACAATCCTGACTCACACCTTTCCTGACTTTAAATCATTCAGTATCCCCTTGTTCTGTTCTAACAATTGTCTCTTTCTTGGTCTATGTACAGATTCCTAATGAGCACAATTAAGCTTTATGAAATAACCATTCTTTGCAGTGTTATCCATAGCTTGTTATGATCCACACAGTCAAATGCCTTTGTAGTTTGATAAAGTACAAGTAATTAGCTTTCTGGTATTCTTTGCTTTCCTCCAAGATCCAGCTGACATCAGCAATGCTATACCTCATTCCATGTTTTCTTCTTAATACTGCTTGAATTTCTGGCAACTCCCTGTTGATGTACTGATGCAATTATTTTTGAATTATCTTAAGCAAAATTTAATTGTATGTGATGTTAATGATACTGTTTCATGATTTCATTGTGCCACCTTTCTTTGGAATATGGATAAGTATGGATATTTTCCCATCTGTTGACCAGATAGCTGTCTTCCAAATTTCTTGACATAGATGAGTGAGTGCCGCTAATGTTGCATCAGTTTGCTAAAATATTTCAATTAACATTTCGTCAATTCCTGGAGCCTTGTTTTTTCCCATTTCCTTCAGTGCAGCGTGGGTATCTTCCTTAAATACCGTTGGCTCTTGATCATATTAGATGCCTCTAGAAATGATTGAACATTGGTCAGTTCTTTTTGTACAGTGCCTCTGTATTCTTTTCATCTTCTTTTCATCCTTTTTGTATCATTCAATATTTTGCCCATAGAATCCTTCAGTATTGCAAGTCGAGTTTTCTTTAGTTCTCAGTTTAAGAAATGCTGAGTTTGTTCTTCCCTCTTAGGTTTCTAACTCCAGGTCTTTGCATATTTCATTATAATATTTCACTTTGTCTTCTCAAGCTGCCCTTTGAAATTCTTGTTTAGCCCTATAACTTACTCATTTATTTCAATCACTTTAGCTCCTCTACGTTCAAGAGCATGTTTCAGGGTGTCTTCTGACATCCACTTTGGTCTTTGCTTTTTTTTCTCTCTTTTTAATGACCTTTTGCTTTCTTCCTGTATGATGTTCTTGATGTCATCCCACAACTCTTCTGGTATTCGGTCTTTAGTGTCTAATGCATCAAATCTGTTCCTTCAGATGATATTTAAATTCAGGTGGAATATATTCAAGGTCATATACTGGTTTTTGTGAACTTGTTTTCATTTTCTTGAGTTTCATTCTGAACTTGCTTGTGAGCACTTTATGGTGTGTTCCACAGTGTACCCCTAATCTTGTTTTGGCCAATGATATTGAGTTTCTCCACTGTCTCCTTCCACAGATGTAGTCAATTTGATTTCTATGTTTTCCATTTGGTGAGTTCCATGTGTAGGTTGTTCAAAATGGTATTTGCAATGAATGAGTCATTGATCTTGCAAAATTCTATCATATGATCTCCAGCATCATTTGTATCACAAGTCCATATTTCCCTACTACATAACCTTTTTCTTTATTTCCATCATTGCAAGCCAATAACCAATAATTATCAATGCATCTTAATTGCATGTTTGATCCATTTCAGACAGAAGAATTTGGTAGCATTCTTCAATATTATCATCACTGACTTAAGTGGTTGGTACGTAAATATGAATAGTAGTTATAGTGACTTGCTTTCTTGTACATGCATGGATATTATCCTATCACAGACAACATTATACTTCAAGATAGATCTTGAAATGTTCTTTTTGATGATGCCATTCCTCTTCAATTTGTTGTTCATTGCATATGAATGTCTGATTCAAAATGGCTAATACAATCCATTGATTTTCATGTATTCTGTTTCATTTTTGACTACTTCCAGTTTTCCTATATTCATACTTCATGCTTTCCAGGTTCAGATTATTAATGGGTGTTTGCAGTAGTTTCTTCTCATTTTGAGTTGTGCCATATCAGCAAATGAAGGTCCCAGAAGCTTAGCTCCATCCACATCACTAAAGTCAACTCTACTTTGAGGAGGCAGCTCTTGCCCAGTTGTATTTTGAGTGCCTTCCAATCTGAAAGGCTCATCTTCTGTTATTGTATTAGACAGTGTTCCACTGCTATTCATAAGGTTTTCAGTGGCTAACCATTCAGAAGTGGTCTGCCTCTCCTTTCTAGTCTGTCTTACTTCATCTGTAAGCTCTTCTGAAACTTGTCCACTATGAGTGACCCTGTTGGCATTTAAAATCCTGGTGGCATAGCTTCCAGCATCACAGCAATATACAAACTACCAGTTTGACAAACTGACAGACAACTGGTAGAATATGGGATTCAAATTATCTATTGCTTCTTGAGTGAGCTTTGGAATTTCACATCTCTCAAGGAATTTAGTTCTTTTACTTAAGCCGTGAAATGCATTATCATAGGAGAATATTATAAACATCTTTAGGATAATGCATTTCACAGCTTAACTAAAAGTGCATAAATGCCATGATTGCCCTCATGCTCAAGATAACAACCCAAAATACATCCCCATATATTTCCTCAAACAGAACATGAGAACATTGAATGGTTTAAAATTAAGAAAGGTGAGTGACAGGGTTGTATTTCTTCATCATACTTATTCAACTTGTATGCTGAGCAAATAATCTGAGAAGCTGGCTTATATGAAGAAAAACATGGCATCAGGATTGGAAGAAGACTCATTAACAACCTGTAATATGCAGATGATACAACCTTGCTTGCTGAAAGTGAAGAAGACTTAAAACACTTACTGATGAAGATAAAAGAGCACAGCCTTCGGTATGGATTACATCTCAATGTAAAGAAAACAAAAATCCTCACCACTGGACCAATAATAACATTCTTATCAACAGATAAAAGATTGAAGTTGTCAAGGAGTTCATTCTTCTTGAATCAACTATCAACACTCACGGAAGCAGCAGTCAAGAAATCAGATGATGTATTGCATTAGGCAAATCTGCTGCACAAGGCCTTTTTAAAGTGTTGAAGAGCGAAGATGTCAGCTTGAGGACTAAGATGCGCTTGACCCAAGCCATGGTATTTTCAGTAACCTCATATGCATGCGAAAGCTGGACAGTGAATAAGAAAGACAGTAGAAGAATTGATGCTTTTGAGTTATGGTGTTGGAGGAGAATACTGAAAGTGCCATGGGCTGCCAAAAGAACCAACATATCTGTTTTGGAAGAAGTGCAGCCAGAGTGCTCCTTGGAGGCCTAGATGGCCAAACTTTGTCTCTCATACTTTGGACATATTGTCAGGAGGGTCCAGTCACTGGAGAAAGATATCATGTGTGGTAGGGTGGAGGGTCAGAGAAAAAGAGGAAGACCCCCAGTGAGATAGATTGGCAAAGTGGCAGTATCAATGGGCTCAAGAGTGGCAACAGTAGTGAGGTTGGTCCAGGATCAGGCAGTGTTTCGTTCTGTTGTACATAGGGTTGCTGTGAGTTAGTTCTGGCTCGATGGCACCTAACAAGAACATATTCCTACATGCGACATAGCAGTAATAGTGCTGCACTGAGAATGATTGATCTAGTTCTTTTTCATATGGATCAGGGTATGAAATCGTCTGTAAACTGAGCCCTTTTTTTATCTCTAGCCTACTAATTTCTGGTTTTTTACTTTGTTTTTTCACTTTTCTTTATGGCTTTTGTTTTTATCCTAAGCTGTACCATGAATGATCCTTTCCCATAAGTGAGTGTGTTATCTTCCGCCACATTTAAAAGTGCATTCTGACCTGCTGTGAGCTATAATGGGTGTTGGTACCATAGATCCAAGATGATCTATCTCTAAGCTAATAGAAACACTGTTAATGTTGATACCAAAAGCCATATGCAGGCTTAGTGTCTGTTAAAGTGTTTATTTTGTGAAATTCTGAATCTAGTAATGCTAGTAAAAATAAATCAGAATAGTGGTGACGGTGATGGACAGAAGGAACTGATTCAGGAGATGCACATCAGAGTTATAATCAATAGTACTTAAGGCTTGGTGCAAGAGGAATGAAAAGGGGAGAGGGAGAAAGAGAATGAATGAATGAGTGAACAAACAATAGATTTCATACCTTGGGGACCTAAAGCATGACAGTGCCATTGGGGAAATTGATGACCTTGGTTTACAAAGAGTTCGTTGCTGTTGCTGTTAAGTGCCACTGTGTGGTTCTGACTCACAGTGACTCTATATAGAGCTTCTGAGGCTATAAATCTTTGTGCAAGTAGAAAGCCTCACACACAGAGAGGATGGTGGACTCAATCCGTCAACCTGTGATCGGCAGTCCAGTGCTTGTCCCACAAAGCTGTGGTGCTCCCTGCTCAGAGTTTAGGGGTTACCAAACTTTCTCTATAAAAATCAGATAGCCTCCTTCCAAGACTAAGACTCAATAGGAATACACGAGCAGACATGCGGTCTGACTGGTGACCACGTTGGTCACCGATAAGGGGAACTGAGGGAAAAACAGCAATGAAGCTGCGAGATAAGTCCTACCACATTCAATAGACTCCTGTGAACCCTGATGGAGACCTGGTTGGCCAGCAGCTTGGCAAGACCTGGGGCTCCTGGGCCCAGAGTCAGTGACATAGCCACAAAAGACTAGAGTGGAGAGTGAAGTATCCAGAGGGCATAAGCACAAGAACACCCACACTTGCAGATAAATACCCACTTGACCTGGCTTCAATGGCTGGATGATCAGAGCTCAACTAGAAGAAGAAAGAAGAGGTAAAAAAGAGTAATCTGATACAATTTGATGAATTTGACCTACACCTATGGATGCAGTAGCTCAAAAGAGGAAACAAATCTTTACAGCGAGGATCATTCCCACTCCATACACAGAGTAGACAGGGATGGGCAACTTGGAAATTGGCTACCCAAGCTGGGGGGCTCCAAAGGCAAGAAGTGACTGGCTTACAAGGTTTCAAGAGGGATCCTAGATCCTAGAGGGCTGGGAGGAAGGTAGAATCTCCACTGAGTAGTATCCATTTGTCTGGGCGGGACTGATGAAAGGAAATGAGGATAGCACTCATGTGGTACAATAGTGAATAATTACTATCAGGACTGACTGTGAGGCTTGGGAATGTAAAGGTAGATGTTTTGTAGCAAAAGGAGGAGAGTGGTTTACTTTGCAGTCCAGGAGCAGAGGTCCGTGGGACCATCAAAGGAGAAGAGCAGAGTGGGGGACCCTACCCAGAGAAACAGTGATGCCAGAGATGGAGGAAGAGACGATGATGTGGAGAGATGGAGCAGTTGGGAACTCTAGACCCAGAGAGGGAGAGGCACTGTATGCTGATGACTAGGGGGCAGGCTTGCAGGGTATACGTTTTGGTTGGTTAATGATGCATGGAGGGGATTGTAAACATGGCAATGTAACAATATATAATAAAATGAATGTAAAACTAATGTTCTTCCATGTAAACTATCACATAATTCACAAAAAAAGAAGAATCAGATAGCAAAGATTTTAGGGTTTGTAAGCTGAGGTGTAAAATCTAGGACAGTGCAAAGTACTTCTGTATATAACATGGAAGAAAGCAAATTTCTACAGGTTTTCAATGGATGAAAATTACAATACAATCATTGAATACATATTTCATAATACAGAGAGAGAGGGCTGAGATTAGAGTGAGGAAAGCGATGCACTCCCTTTGGGCACAGAATTTAAGAGGGTGCCACTTCTCTATCCACAGTGCCTAGAGCAATGCCTAAAGACTAGAGACAAACTTTTGTCATTAATCAAAATGAGAAAGCAGGAATTGGGGTAGGAGTTCAGTTTCCAGGTGAGGGAATTTGTGGGGCAGGTGTGGAGGGACTTGTCCTGTGGGAGATGGCAGTAAGAGGCAGCACCAGGGGTTTCTAGAAAGGTCAGTGGCACCCTGTCACAGAGGTGATAAGGTGATTGGACATTGTGACATACCTATGGAGACAGTGAATAGCTGATGCTGCAGAAGGCTTCTGCCCTGCCCCTCCCTTCAGGCCTGTCCTGTTTTGGATCAGTCCCCCAGGACCAGTTCGGTCAGGCTCTGTGGGGCTGGTGAGGTTCTGTCCTGTGTGTGAGGGTCTCTGTCCAAGCCCTACAGTCAGAAGGAGCTAGGGTGAAGGATGTACCATGAAGAGGGGTTGAAGGGGGGTAAGGTAACAGGCATTTCCCAAGGGTGATGCTATTTTGAAGCAGTTTATTTAACCTTTGCAAAAAGTCTTCATTCTTAAGACTAAACTCAGGTAAAGTTACCTTTTGTAAAGCATTTGAAGGTCTAGAGAAGTTGTCTGAAAATGCCATGGATATTTGGCAAATCTGAAGATTTATTATTTAAGGCATGTTTCAGTATATTTCTGAAGGTGCTTTATGATGTGGTGAACCAATAAACCCTCCAGACCTCCCAGGATGTCTCCCTTCTCTGATCTCATGACTTAGCTCTGAAAAGTCAGTCTCTTTCTCTCTCTTCCTGCATGGGTTTGCAGCCAATAGAATAATTACAAAAGTATGCAAACCCCTCTCGTTCTTGATGAACTTACCAAAGTCAAACCAAGCCTACCACCTTTGAGTCAATTATGACTCACAGTGAGGCTATCAGACAGAGTCAAACTGCCCCATAACTGTAAATCTTTAGGGAAATAGACTGCCACATCTTTCTCCTGTGGAGTAGGTAAAGGATTTGAACTGCTGACCTTCTGGTTAACAGTCAAACACTTAACCTCTATGCCATCAGGACTCCTAGATGGATTTACAGCTGTCATCTTTTCTGTCTTCTTGATTTCACTGGCAAGGTACTTCCTGTATTTCCTCGTCTCTCACATCACATTCATTTTGGCACAGTAAACATCCCAAGGAGTCCTGATGTGATGCTATAGGATAAGCACTGGACTACTAGCAGCAAGGCCAGCAGTTTAAACACACCAGTCACTCCTCAGAAACCCTATACAGGCTCACTATGAGTCTGAACAGACTTGGCAACACTTAACAACAAATCTCCCAAGAACAATTCCCTGAAATTGTCTGGTAAAATATTCAGAGTCCTCCTAGTGGCCAAATTCGGTAGATACTTCTGACCTACCCTGCCCCCTCATCCCCGCCCCTTTTTGAGAAGCACTTAGTGTTTCTTGGTTCTCCCTAGTTCTTTCTTAACTTCCCTTACTAATTCTTTTCCTAGGCCCAGGCTTCTTTTCTCCTGTTTCTTTTCACACCACTATGCTGTAGAATATAACAACAACATGCTGTAGAAAGAAGGATCCAAGCTACTCCTATTGCATTCATTAGCTACCAATTATATGCTTCTAATTTACTGAACCATTTTTCTGCACTTAAATCTATCTCATCAGTTCTTCTCTAGATCCTTATATCTACCTCCCTAGCAGACATATTTATTTAGACTCATGCCAATGATTAGAATGTATCTCTCAAACTGTTCAGCAAACAATCACAAAATACAGTGAATATTAATCTTCTTCTCTTATGAAAATTAAGGACTTCCTTTTTAAAAATGCATGTTAATTTTTGCCTGTATTTTTTAAGTGGCTGTAGTTCAAGGTGGAGTCCTGGTGTGGCACTGTGGGTTAATGCGCCGGACTGCAAAGTCTTTTGAACCAGAATGCCAGCAGTTCAAGCTCACTAGTCACTCCTCAGAAACCCTACACAGGGTCACTATGGGTTGGAACCGACTCGACGGCACTTAACAACAACAACATAGTTCAAAGCACTGACTCATCTATGCCAAGAAATTTGGTAGCCAATTACCTGGCCAACTGACTGAAAGAGATCTGTATTTTTGCCCATTCCAAAGAGAGGTGACCCAACGGAATGTGGAAATTATTGGGCAATATCATTGATACCCCATGGGAGTAAAGTTTTACTAAAGGTAATCCAAAAATGGCTGCAAGCATGCATTGACAAAGGTTCTAGCAGGATTCAGAAAGGATGTAGAATGAGGGATATCATTGCTGATGTCAGATGGATCTTGGCTGAAAGCAGAGAATACTAGAAAGATGCTTCCCTGTGCTTTATTGACTACAAAAAGGCTTTTGATTGTGTGAATCATGATAATCTATGGACAACAATCCAGAGAATAAGTATTCAAGAACAACTAGTTGTCCTCATGAGGAATCTGTACACAGACCAAAAGGCAGTTGTTCGAACAGAACAAGAGAACACTGAATGGTTTAAAATTAGGAAAAGTGTGTACCAGGGTTATATTCTTTTTTTTTTTTTTTGTATTGAAAAAAAATTATATTTAAAATTAGCCAGCTGGACTCAGTTTAGATGATCCCAATTTTGTAGGCAACATCCAAAGCATCATAGTCAGGAGCCAGTGGAACATATGCCTTCTTTTCTCCATCAGGCCTGATCAAGATGTTGACCTTGGCTACGTCAATGTCAGTTTTCACAGCTTGTTTGATCTGGTGCTTGTTGGCCTTGACAGCCACAATGAACACACGTGTGTTATTATCTTCAATCTTCTTCATGGCTGACTCAGTATTCAGCGAGAACTTGATGATGGCATAGTGGTCAAGCTTGTTTCTCTTGGGGGGTGCTCCTCTGAGGATATTTGGGCTGCCTCTGGAACCTCAGAGTCTTGGGCTGCCAGAAGGTGGGAGACACCTTTCAGCACTGCCTTCTTGGTCTTCAATGCCTTTGCTTTGACTTAAGCTTTGGGAGGGACAGGGGCTTCCTTCTTCGTTTTCGGCTCCATCTTCATAAAAAAGCCAAGGTTGTATTCTTTCACCATACTTATTCAATCTGTATGCTGAACAAATACTCCAAGAAACTGGATTATATGAAGAAAAATGTGGCATCAGGATTGGAGGAAGACTCATTAACAACCTGTGATATGCAGATGATGCAACCTTGCTTGCTGAAAGTGAAGAGGATTTAAAATACTCACTAATAAAGATCAAATACTTGAGGCTTTGATATGGGTTGCATCTCAATGTAAAGAAGACAAAAATCCTCACCACTGGACCAATAAACAACATCCATATAAATGGAGAAAAGATCGAAGTTGTCAAAGACTTCATTTTGCTCAGATCAACCATCAACACTCATGGAAGCAGCAGTCAAGAAATTAAAGGACATATTGCATTAGACAAATCTGCTGTACAAGACTTCTTTAAAATGTTGAAGTGCAAAATTATCAGTTTGAGGACTAAGGTGCGCCTAACACAAGCCATGGTATTTTCAATAACCTCATTGGCACTGAAGACCAAGAAGGCAGTGCTGTGGAAGTTGGAGAGTAAACAAAGAAGACTGTAAAATAATTGATACTTTTGAGTTATGGTGTTGGAGGAGAACATTAAAAATACTGTGGACTGACAAAAGAAAAATAGATCTGTGTTGGAAGAAGTACAGCCAGAGCGCTCCTTGGAAGCCAGATGGTCAGACTTCGTCTCTCATACTTTGGACATATTATCAGGAAGGCCAGTCCCTGGAGAAGATATCATATTTGATAAAGTGGAGGGCTGGAGAAAAAGAGGAAGACCCCCAATGATATGGATTGGCACACTGGTGGCAGTGCTGGGTTCAGGCCTAGCAATGATTGTGAGGTTGTAGCAAGACTAGGCAGTGTTTCCTTCTATCGTGCATAGGATCGCTATGAGTCATTATTTACTTGAAGGCACCTAACAACGACACCATAGTTCAAGAATTCGGATCTTGAGTTAAACTTTCTGAACTAGAGGACCCAAATGACAAAAGTGTATTCAGTGAATTTAGAACCCTACAATGATATTAAATTGTATTGAATGTACTTTCATGGACCATTAACTCAAATTAATCCATCAGGCTGATTTATGAAAGTTTGTTCTTTAGAAGTAGCATTCTGAATGAAAAGTCTAGAGTCCTAGGAACAGAATTTCTAATTAAATGTATGGGCTGTGTATTCCTAGGTCCAAATGGGATTTTCTGGTGCCTGGTCAGAAACCAGAGTCTGCTCCAGACTTTTCAGGAAGTGCTTGCTACTGAGAGTGTAGCCTGCTTCCTCCTTCAGGACAGAGTATAACTGAGATTCTGAGGCCATACCAGAGCAGAATCATAGTGGTACAAGTCATCCAAGGATCTTCTGTTAGCAGAACCTTCCTTCCTTAATTCTGTTGGCTACAAATCCATGCAGAAAGAGACTGACTTTTCAGAGTCAAGTTATGAGATTCCAGAAGGGAGACATCCTGGGAGGTTTGGGGGTTTACCAATTCTTCCATTTTCTTAGATGCTTCTTTGGTGAACTGTAGGGCTAATTGATCATCCAGTTCCAGAATTCATTGCCTTGATGACCAGTAGGTATTGCTTTGAATTTGACCCTACTCTATTCTGAATTGAATGATTGATCTTTTGTTCTTATGCCCATAGTTTACAGACATGAGATACAATGAGGCATTAGCTACTCTTTCTTTAAGCTCTTCCCCTGGCTTCCATGATAAAACTGACTATTGGTTTTTCTCTCTTTGCAACTTGTCAATACTTACCTCTGTCTCTTCTTTCTCAATGCTCAGTTATTCTTTGCTTTTTCTGATGGCTTTCAAATACTATCTGTGTATGGATTACTAATAAATCTTTAATGCTGACTTTTATCACCTTTTAGCTAGCATCTCCATCTTTACTTAGATGACCCATTATCTAACATATCTTAACATAACTCAAACTAGGTTTATTATATTTTCCACGAAACTTCCTGTTTATATTTTGTCTATTTTTGTCAATAACAAAAAGAACTGATCATTTCTCCTAGTCACAAATTTGAATGCCATCCCAGATTACCTTTTCTTTCTTTCTATCAATTGCTATTGATAACTATTCTTGTCAATTTTCTTTTTAACTTTCATCAATTATTTTTCAATTTACCAGATAATTGATAACTTATTTATATCTTGCTTTTAATATTTAGAATAATCTTAGGATTTAGGTGTATACTTTTCATTTAACCCATGAGAAAAGTATTTTTAAATTGACTAATACAAAGATATGTATGTTTCTTCTAAAAAATTTAGATAAAAACAGAATTTAGAACAAACTACTGTAATGCAACCTCCATTCCCTTCCTAACACTAGAGCAGTAGTTCTCAACTGGGGGCAGTTTTGTCCCCCAGGGGACATTTGGCAATGTCTGGGTCAATTTTAATTGTCATGCCTGAGGGAATTCTACTGGCATGTTATAATGTTCTTGATGTCATCCCAAAACTCAATAGTCTCTAATGCATCAAGTCTATTCTTGAGATGGTCTTTAAATTCAGATGGGGTATGTTCAAGATCATATTTAGGCTCTGTGGACACTTGTTCTAATTTTCTTTAGGTTCAGACTGAATTTGCATATGAGAATTTGGTTGTTCCACCATAGGCCTCTGGCTGCATCTTGGCTGCTGATATTGAACTTCTCCATCATCTCTTCCCACAGATGTAATTTGTTATCTGTGTATCCCATCTGGTGAGGTCCATGTGTATTATGTTGTTGAAAAAGGTATTTGCAAAATATTATCATTAATAATATTTACAAAATATTATCATTCGACCTCCAGCATCATTTCTATCACCAAGGCCATATTTTCCAACTTCTGATCCTTCCTCTTTGTTTCCAACTTTTGCCAACAAAGTAATCGCTAATTTTGCAAATTCATCAATTATTAATGCATAATTGATTGCATGTTTGATCAATTTTGAACTGAAAAAGTTCTTTAATTTTATCATTACTGGTTTTACTGATTAGTGCATAAATGTGAATAATAGTCATGCTAATTGATCTTCTTTGTAGACATATGGATATTATCCTATCACATACAGCACTGTGCTTCCAGGTAGATCTTGAAATGCTCTTTTTGAGGAAGAATGTAACATCATTCCTCTTTAATTTGTTGTTCCTGGCATAATAAATGACATGATTTTCCAATTCAAAATTGCTAATACCAGTGCATTTCTGCTCATTAATTCCTAGAATATTGACCTTTATGTGTTGCATTTTATTTTTGATGACTTCCAGTTTCACTGGATTCATGCTTCTTACATTCTATGTTCAGATTATTAATGGATGTTTGCAGATCTTTCTTCTCATTTTGAGTTGTGCTTTATCAGCTAGTGAAGGTCCTGAAAGCTTAACTCAGCCACATCATTAAGTCAGCTCTACTTTGAGGAGGCAGCTCTTCCCCAATAATGTTTTGAGGGCCTTCCAATCTGAGGGGCTCATGTTCTCACACTGTGTCAGGCAATGTTTCACTGCTGTTCATAAGTTTTTCAGTGGCTAACCATTCAGAAGTAGTCCACTTCTTCTTCTAGTCTGTGTTAGTCTGGAAGGTCTGCTGACATCTGTCACACCATGGGTGACCCTGCTAATATTCAAAATGCTGGTGACATAGTTTTCAGCACTATAACATCACACAAGTCACCACAGTACAACAAACTGACAGATAAGTCAGTCTTTTTTTTTTTTTTTTAAAGATAAGCTTTATTGAAGAACCTTCCTTCTCTTAAAGAATATAAACCAAGTATTAGTTGCTCTTCAATGTCTTCAAACATTTTTTTCCTCAGTTTTTTATTGTGAACTGAGTGAAGGTTTACAGAGCAGATCATCAGTTTAATATTCAACAAATCATACACTTTGCTTCATTGTTGTTGTTGTTGTTGTCAGGTGCCATCGAGTCGGAACCGACTCATAGCGACCCCATGCACA